>NC_061117.1:194386666-194400828 GCF_002878395.1 Capsicum annuum | reverse complement strand
ACTGCCTTTTGTATTTTGGCCATAACTTTCTCCTCTGATGTCGAATTTTGATGAACTTGGTATCGTTGAAAAGCTAATTCAATTTTCCACGTGACAAAAAGTGAAAATATTAAAAATACCATATGTAAAAAAGTGGATTTATATTTCAAAGCAAGCTTCTAACATTTTTAAGATGATTTCAAGTTAGGAAAAAGTATGGGGTATTACAATATCTCCCCCTTGAGAACATTCATCCTCGAATGAGACTAAGAGTGAGGGAAGAAGATAACCAACGTACATACTGAATATAAATAACTGGAACATAACCTCATGACTGATAACTGAACATATCATACTGAACATGCATATCTGATGCATGTGTAACTGATTTATGAATGCATGACTGGGTGTTCTAGTAAAATAAGTTTGTCATAATGAGAATGCATGTCTGATGTATAATTATATAACTGAGTTGATACATGAGCAATGGTATTTAATACCAAGTTTGTGATGAACACTGAACATGAAACTGAGTAAGCTCTAGGAAAACTGTTACCTTGGGCTTGATCTGAGTTGGCGGAGAAAAGGTGAGGATACTTAGTACGAATGTTTTCTTCTTCTTCCCAAGTAGCTCTCTCGACGGAAGGATTTCTCCAAAGAACCTTAACTAGAGGGACTTTTTGTTCCTCAATCTATGAGTCTGATAGTCTAGGCTTTCAACTGAAATCTCTTCATAAGAGTGGTTGTTCTAACCATCGATACTCTGAATAGGGACTACAACTGCTGGGTCACCTATACATTTCTTGAGAAAAGAAACATGGAAGGCTGGATGAACTGAGGCTAGATCTGAAGGAAAATTGAGCTCATAAGCTACCTTGCCAAAGCGACTGAGAATCTTGAAGGGACCGATATATCGGGGACTGATCTTTCCCTTATGGCTGAACCTCTTTACTCCCTTCATGGGAGAGATCTTTAGATAGACATAGTCACCAATCTCAAACTTGAGATCCTTTCTACGAATATCTGCATAAGACTTCTGTCGGCTCTGAGCAGCCCGAAGTCTTTCTCTAACTAACTGGACTTTTTATAAGGCATTGAATACCAAGTCAGGCCCTATGACTGAGGCCTCACTAACTTCAAACCAACCAATTGGAGATCTACATCTCCTATTGTATACAACTTTGAATGGAGCCATCTTAATACTGGAATGATAGTTATTATTGTATGCAAAGTCAATCAAAGGCAAGTGGTCATCCCAAATACCCTTGAAATCAATTGCACATGCCCTTATAATAGATTCTAAAGTCTAAATTGTCCTTTCTACTTGACCATCTGTCTAAGAATGAAAGGTTGTACTAAGAGGAACTTGGGTACCAAGACCCTTTTGGAATGCTTTCCAGAAATGAGAGGTGAACTGGGTACCTCTTTCTGACATAATAGATACCGGAATGCAGTACAATCTAACCAACTCCCTGATGTAGAGTTTGGCATAATCCTCGATTGAATCAGAGGTATGGACTAGAAAAAAATAGGCTGATTTGGTCATTCTGTCTACGATGACCCAAACTGAATCATACTGATGACGAGTTCGAGGCAAACCCATCACAAAGTCCATGTTCACTTCCTTCCACTTCTAAGTAGGAATAATGAACTCCTGCATAGGACCACTAGGTTTTTGATGCTTTATCTTAACTTGCTGACATGTAGAGCACTTAGCCATAAACTCTGCAATATCTCTCTTCATCCCACTCCACCTATAGATCTCTTACAAGTCACGGTACATCTTTGTGGCCTTTGTATGAATAGAGTAGCACGCACTATGTGCTTCTGCAAGAATTCACTGGCTTAAGTCATCTACACCTAGAATACAGAGACGATCATGATAACGTTGAACACCATCTCCCCCTTGGGAGAAAACCTCTATTTACTGATTTTGAACTGACTCTTTCAACTTGACAAGGCTGGAATCTCTATTTTTCTTTTCTTTTACCTCAGAAACTAGAGATGATTCTGAACAACTCTGAACCCATATATTGCCTTCTGAAGAATCGACTAAACGAATGCCTAGTCTCGCAAGCTGATAGAATTTCTCTAACTTCTTCTTACTGTCCTCAACATGAGCAACACTACCCATGGACAATCTACTGAGATTGTTGGCCACTACATTGGCCTTTCCTGGATGATAAAGGACACTCATGTCATAATCTTTCAAGAGCTCTAACCATCTTCTCTGACGAAGATTAAGATCTTTCTGAGAAAACACATACTAAAGACTCTTATGATCTGTGAACACATCTACATGAACACCATATAGGTAATGCCTCTAAATCTTTAAGGAAAATACTACGACTGCTAACTCAAGATCATAAGTAGGGTAATTCTTCTCATGAGGCTTAAGTTGTCTGGAGGTGTAGGCTATGACCTTTCTATAATGCCTAAGGACACAACCTAAACCCACTCTGGATACATCACAATGCAGTATGAACCCATCTGAACCATCTGGTAATGCTAAAACTAGAGCTGAGGTGAGTCGAGTCTTTAACTCCTAAAAACTTTTCTCGTAAGGACCTGAACACTGGAACTTGACTTTCTTCTGAGTCAATTTGGACATAGGGGATACAATAGAAGAAAATCCCTCAACAAACCGCTGGTAATATCCAGCCATACCTAAGAAAATCTTAATATTTGATGGAGAGATAGGGCGAGGCCAGTTTCTTATTGCTTTAGTCTTTTGAGGATCTACTCTAATGCCATCACCAAAAATAATATGACCAAGAAATGCTACTGACCTTATCCAAAACTCGCACTTACTAAATTTAGCGAATAGCTGATGATCTTTGAGAGTCTGAAGTACTATTTTAAGATGGTCTGTATGATCTTTCTCACTGTGGCAATAGACCAGAATATCATCTATGAAGATTATGATGAACATGTCCAAGTACTGCTTGAACACACGGTTCATCAAGTCCATGAAAGTGGATGGGGCATTGGTAAGACCAAATGACATAACTAATAATTCGAAGTGACCATACCAAGTATGGAAAACTATTTTTGAAATATCACATTCTCTGATTCTGAGCTGATGATAGGCAGATCTGAGGTCTATCTTAGAGAAATAGCTAGCACCCTAAAATTGGTCCAACAAGTCATCGATTCTAGGAAAAGGAAACTTGTTCTTGACTGTGACTTTACTGAGTTGACGGCAATCAATGCACATTCTGAGAGAACCGTCTTTATTACGCACGAATAACACTGGTGCACCCCACGGGGAAATGCTGGGTCTGATGAATCCCTTATCTAAGAAATCCTTTAACTGCTCTTTCAGTTCTTTGAGTTCTGCTAGTGCCATTTTGTATGGCGGAATAGAGATTGGCTGAGTATCCAGAAGAAGATTAATACCGAAGCCTATTTCCCTTTTGAGAGAAATTCTTGGAATATCTTTAGGAAAAACATTCGAATATTCATTTACAACTAGAAATGATTCAAGACTGAAAGTTTTGGAACTAGTGTCCTTAACTCGAACAAGATGATAAACACATTTCTTAGATATCATTTTCCATGCTCGAAGGTAGAAACAAGCTGACCTCTGAAAGTAGATACACTACCCTTCTACTCTAGGATGGGTTTATTCAGAAACTGAAATTGAACTATTCTATTTTTGTAGTCAACTATGGCGTAGCAGAAATAAAGCCAATCCATGCCGAGAATGATATCAAAATCAGTCATCTCTAATTTGGCTAAGTCTGCTGAAGTGACTTTCTGAGATACCATAACCGGGCAGTTCCTGTACACCTTCCGAGCTATGATGGTTTTAGCCACTAGGGTAGAAACTGAAAAGGGCTCTGCTAGAATTTTGGGACTGACTCCAAAATCAATTGCTATATAAGTAGTGACAAAAGACAAAGAAGCTCCTGGATTTAGCAAAGCATAAACATGCACATGAAAGATGTGTAACGTACCAGTAACCACATCAGGAGAATTTTCCTGATCTTATTGGGATTGAAGAGCATAGAGATTATTTAGTCGTTGCCCACTAGTAGCACTATAGATGGCACCCTGCTGATTTGGGCGATCGGACTGATTTGAGAAGCGATTCTATTGACCCTGAGGACCTAGCTGAGAATAGTCTCTGACTCTGTGGCCTGGATTTCCACGTCCAAATCACATACCACTGCCAGCTCTGCAAATGCCCTGATGGTGCTTCCCACAAGTCTAGCAAAAAGGATAGGTGCGGGTACTGCTAATACTGCCCTGGGACTTAGAGCCTGGCGCTCAATCTTTTCTACCCTCTCTAAATTTAGGAACTAGAGCACTGGCAGAAGAAGGAACTGGAACTAATGACTTAGGATGAAACTAAGAATGGTTTCATCCTTCTGACTTAGGCTGAGCAAAGTTGAAACTTCCTGACCTTGCTCTCTTATTTTGCCTTTCCCTCATCCTAAATTTTTGCTTCTCTATATGCTGGGCATGAGTCATGAGCCTGGCTAAAGTCATGTCACTATTCAGTATGGCAGATCTGTACTCATTAACCATGCTATCGTTCACCCCTAAAACAAACTTACTCATCTTTACCCTACTATCTGCAACCACATGAGGGGCATATCTGGCTAATTGAGTAGACTTAAGAGAATACTCTTTCACTGTCATATTTCCCTGCCTGAGGTTGATAAATTCTAGCACCATAGCTTCTTTAAGATCTAGGGGAAAGAATCTATCAAGAAATACTGAAACAAACTCCTCCCACTCAAATGACCCTGCATCGTCTGCCCTCTCTGACTTACACTACTTGAACCAAGTATGAGCCATATCCAGCAACTGATATGTAGCTAGATTAGCACTCTCACTAGACGTAACCCCCATTATGTATGTAACCTTCTGCACCTGATCTAGAAATTCCTGAGGGTCTTCATCTGCCTTAGACCCAAGAAAGGATGGAGGATTCATCTGGGTGAAGTCATAAATCCTGGATGCAGCTAAATAGGCCACTAGATTGGCTAGAACAACAGCTAGTCGTTCGTTCTGAGAAGCACTGATTGAGAAAGAGTAGTAAATGGAGCCCTGAACTTCGCCTGAGAAACATATTAGTCCAAGGGGTCTTCTTGGATAGGATGGGTTCTTCTCTTGGGAGGCATGTTCTGAAATAAGGAGAAGAAATGAATTAGACTAAGAGATTAGATTGAGATTATGTTCACTGGCACGACATGAATACTGAAAGAAGGAAAACTATTTCTAAAACATCTTATAGCCTCCTACATATATATGTGGTGCACAACACACCCATGTACAAGACTCTACTAGATGCGGCTTTCAGACTTTCTAGTACTCTATTAAACCGTAGACTCTGATACCAAGTTTGTAATGCCCCAAATCTGGTACCAAGAATGTTACACGGTGCTCATGACCCTGAAGGACCAAAAGCTAACCCATGACTGACATCTGTACCTATATACTGCATAATATACTAAATAATGCAGAAACATGAACTGAAAGGCTATAAGGTTCACATAACTGAAGTTAAACATAACGTCTAAATGGGGTATAAAATACCCAAAACAACTGAAATAACAGTCTGAACATAATAGTCTAAAAAGCCTCTAACTAACTGAACTATCTGAGTAAGGAGTTGATGGGATATGTCCCCAACTAACTCCAACTAATAAACTAACTAATGAGATAATAGAGAAATAATCATGTCCTTAAAGGATGAGGACTTACTGCTAACTCTGATTGTTGATATTTGGAATCTACTGATGCTCTGGAGCTCATGTCTCTGAACCTATGGTATAAGACACTATAGCATAAATGCATCAGTACTTTGAATGTACTGGTATGAATGTGAGGTAAGCTGAATACATGGGGTTCATATACACAAACAATACTGGCTAAATGACTAATATGAACGTGAGAATACATGTGTCCATACATAGTAACTGTATCAGAAATAGTGATAACAAGAGTATGCTGGTGACTAACATGACTAATGACTGAATTCTGATAACTGATAACATGAGTGACTATATCTGACAGTCCTGAATCTGATAGAACTAGCTAAGTTCCTTACTGTATCTTAGTTGACTGTATCTGACAATCCTGAATTCTAAAGAACTATCTGAGTTCTTTTACTGAGACTGATACTAAGATTGTGAGAGGTAGTCATCTAATTGACATGCCCCAAATAACGCATTATAGCTGAATTGGGGTCCAATATGTGCCCTGATTGGAAGGGTGTCAATACCGCGCCACTGGTAAGGACAAAATATGAGTGACTCTAATATAACAGATAACTCTAGTGAGAACGGTGGGAACCCTTATATAATAGGTTAAGCCACCTCATCTACCCTCATATAGCAGACTATGATGTCTCAATCTATGCTGGCTACATAGTTCTAAAACACAAGGATTGCTTCTAAGAATCACACCCTCATATAATAGGTGAGTTCCTATCCTTGGGTTCGCTCGGTGCTAATTTCTACTCCCATCTAAATAGATTTTGAAAATGATTTTTCTGAAACTGAACATGGACTGAGTTACTGACTTTCGTTGACTGACAGAATACTACTGATATCTGACAACTGACTGAGTTCATGAGATCATGGAGATTTCCTGAGTCATAAGACTGTCTGAAGTCTAAGGATCATATCTTGACTGAGAGCATCGTGAAAATATGACATGGCTCTAGGCACATAGCTAATATTTTGCGTACAAGTACCCTCAGGGCTTGATAGAAGGAAACTGACAAAGCATGACCTACTTGAATACATTACTAACATCATGGCCCATAATGCATTTATTGAAGCATTTCATCAAGCATGTATTCTGCATAAACTTGTACATACCTGGGGATTTCATAATATCATGCTAGTTGGACATTTTCCTTCATCTAGGTATTTAATCAAACACATGGTAGGCGTAGTATGTGTAAACAACATTATACAACAATTAAACATCATGATTCAATTCTAATTTCAACATTCAAGGGTTTAATGATAGGTTTACATGAATCTACATCTATACTAATCAAATACACATAAAATTTATCCCCCAACATGGAATAAAATTCAATTACTCATTATCAACATGAACAAGAGCAGCCCAATCATGAAATTCATAAAGGAAATCCATAAAATTAAGCTTTGAAAAGCTTTCCATAAGCCCAAACTTGGGCCATTATTTTTAAAATAGGCTAGGCCACGTCATTTTCCCTAAGAAACAAAGTTTTTAATTTTTTTTAAAATATTTCTTTTGTGTGTGGTGTGTGTGTGTGTGTTTGGAGGGGGGTGGGGGGGGGGACTGTTTGAAACTTTTTATGAAATAATCTTTTTTTAAAATAAATAGTGGGGAGAAGGGTAGGGTGGGTGAAGGTGGGGTAAGAAAAAGTTTTGAATTAAAAAAAAATTGGGGTGGGTTTAGGATAAGAAAAAAGTTCGAAATTTTTAAAAAGAAATTTAAAAGGAAAAATACATAGACAACCCCTGCACTTTTTAACGTTTTCCGTATTGGCACCTCAATTAACCCATGTACCTATTGAACCATTTATTCATTCACAAAGGATTTTAATTAAACACAAATATCCGACGTGACACTTTTTTAATGTCTGTATTTTTTAAGTGTTAGGCGCGTGAATTGCACTTGCCATGATGTGAAAACTATCACCAATCATAAAATTCATGTCATAAAAGAAGAAAAGATAAAAATAAAATTAAAAGAAAAGAAAAGTAAATTATTTTTTGCGTCTTCTTCTTTCTATATACTTTATCTCTTTCCACCATTGAAGCACCACTAGCTAATGATATATACTCAATTTCTTCTTTCCTCCCTCTTCTTCCATTATTATCTATTTTTTTCTTTCATTCATTCTATTTTATTTTTTTTGCCTCTTTTAATTTTTCTCACTTTTCAAATACAATTTTTAGTGGGAAGAAAAAAGAGGACCTCATACCAGAGAAAAATCTGAAAATGGAAGAAGGTGAATTGTTTTCATATTGTAGTGAATGGTGTTGGATTTTTTCCTGGTGAAGTTCATTGTTATTTATGTAATTTGAATTTAAATTTATATTAAAGAAGCCATTGTTGAAAAACTTGAAGGATCAACTTTGAGCTAATTTTGAATCTAAAATTTGATTGAATTTTATTGTAATACAAAAAACACCATTGATTCCAGATGCAATTTGAAAGTATCAATATTATGTTTATGGAAGAGGCAGACAGTAGGGGCCATGAAAGCTTCAATCTCAGCCTTTTCTTTTCTTCTTTTTAATTTTTTCTATGTGTCTTTTTTTGATTGGGTGTCATTTTTTTGGATTAATTATGGCTTCTCACTCTCCTTGTGGAAAGAATATTGCACATGTCATGCCATATCAGTAATTGTGCTTAATTGAAATTACTTATGAATGAATAAAGGGTTCAATAGGTACATGAACTAATTGAGGTACCAATACCAAAAAGTCAAAAAAATCAAGGGCCTGTCTATGTATTTTGTTAATTTAAAAATAACCTTTTTTATAGAAAGAAGGGTGTGTGTGTGGTGGGGGTCGGGGTAGGAAAATGAGTTAAATAATATAGGGTAACAGGTAAAATAAAATTATATAATATTAAGTAAGAGCATAATTGAAAAGAAATAAACAAACGATGGGATACCACCAAATCGGTGGTTATATAACACTTGATTTGGATGGTGGTTCGCCATGGTTTCATAATGTATGGTTCTGTATGATATGATATTGTACTGTACAGTATAATACAATACAATGTTTGAATGGACTGTATTGTTACTGATGTTTAATAGTAGTTTTACTTTTTGGTTTGACGGTATGGTACTGTATCGTAACTGATAAGTTTACTAAAATACCCTTAATTATTATAAATATTAAATTTATCAATACTATTAATAAAATAATTTTCTTCCTGCTAATTTGTCACAAATTATGCCATGTAAATATATAAGTTGTTAAATTCATATAAATTTTAACAAAATCAATACAAGAGTAGATTAAAATAAATGTAATTGGATTCATTTTTTATAGTAACAAATTTTATTTTCTTTTGGTGTTTTGAAACGTGACCACCAATGACAAAAACAAAGTTTGAATGCATCTTTTGTGTATACCACGGGTGTGTTCGGTATGAACTACAAAAAAAATATTCTAAGAAAATAAATTGTTTCTTACTTATTTTCTTGTATTTGTTACACAAAAAGAAAAATATTTTCTAAAATTATTTGTATACATTTAACACAAATCAATGAGAACGAATAGGATAAGGGGGTGGGGTAAGAAAAAATTATGAAATTTTTATTAAAAAAATATTTGGGGTGGGGCAGTGGGGTGAAGGATTGAGGGGGGTAGAAAAAAGCTTTGAAATTTTTAAAAAATAAATTAAAATATATTTTTTTATGGATGGGTGCATGGGGGGTTAAGAAGTGGTGGTGGGGTAAGAAATATTTTTTAGAACTTTTTAAAAAATTAAAAAAATAGTTCAAGAGAGGGGCTGGTAAGTGGGGGCTTTGAGCTAAAAGTGACAAAAGAGTTTGAAAATGAGGTGTAAGCGACTCAAGTCTTAATATTTGAGTGGAGGTGACAATTACTTTATTATGGATTAAGAAATTTTGGGAAATTTGAAAATAACCCACAAGTTCTTAAAGGCTTTGATCCAAAGGTTTGTTAATATAACAAGAAACGGAGGAAAAAAGGCGCGTTTTTCTCTCTTCTCATCTGTTGTTGTTTTCTCTCTCTTCGCGATTTTTGTTGCTTGTTATTGGTGCTGCTTTATTCATCATCTTTTGTTTTATTATCATCATCTTCTACTTTATTATCATCTTCATCTTCTTCTTGTCGACCATTGTTGTTGTTTTTACTGCTACTGCTGCTATTTGACCAATTTTTTAGGTGAAATTTTATTTCGTGCATCACTTTTTACTTTGTTATTTACTTTATAGGTGACTGTGGGAAGTATAATTATGATTTTAGATGACACTGCTACTGCTGTTTTTTCAATAATAGGTAGAGCCCATTCATGAATACAACATAAGAGCCCGCAATTTAAACAGATCACTCAATCTATTGCAACAGATAAATATTTTGTTGCAACACAATACTCATATGTTGGATTCATATTTATGGTCCTATAGTGCCCATAACATGAACCGAACAGATTGGTAATCTGTTGCAATAGACTAGTTCTCTATTGCAACATATTACTTATCTGTTACAATAGACGAGTAATATGTTGCAATAGAATATTTATCTGTTGCAACAAATAATTATTTTGTTGCAACAGATGAGTAATCTGTTTGGAACAACATAATACTACTCCTGCCACAAACCCAACAGATGAGTAATCTTGCTATTGCTACTGGATTCAAATTATTCCTTAATCGTCGACATGTTTGTTGAGAAGAAGAAAGACATAATGAAAATTAAATAAGAATTAAAACATCAAAGTCGATCAAACATAAATTTTTTATTAAACAAAAATAAATAAAAATACATAGACTAAAAGAAAAAAATAATCTAATTATTATTATTACTATTGCCAGCCGGTCAATCTTCAATCGACAGCATCAGGGCCCTCATCAGCCTGCGGATCTCCCGGAGCATCCTTGCTTTCACGGCTCCCAACTCCCAGTTCAGGTCATGAACCTGACTCCAAAGTTCCCACACGGCGTCTTGCAGAAAAGCAACGTCCCACATTGGATCAGCCATATCTAAAACACACATGAATTGACAAAAACGTACGTAAAAACAAAAGTAAAGAAAATAATTCGAATGTAATACAACAAATACAACCAATTGGGTGTATTTACACATAAAGCAAGAACAAAACTTACCTGAGTCAGGGAAGAGAAAGTGGTTGAAGGTGTAACATGAACGACAAGATGCGATAAATAAATAGAGTGTAGTAGAATGAACAAGTGAGTAAGAAGGGACTTATTTATAGAGGATTGAATTTGAATGAGTTAGGAAAAAATGTGCAACTGTTCACGTCCATTTTATTAATTATATATTTGATTACTGTGAAAAGTTATGACTTAATTAAATCAAGCTGCTGACTGACTTTTTGAATATTTTTATAAGTCATGACTTTTCAGCTTATTATTATTAATTAGTTCTTTCCAATAATCATTTTTATTGAGTTGTGAAAGTAGATTCTATATCTGTTGCATCAGATAATCCATCTGTGACAACAAATATATCATCTGTTGCAACAAACCTGTTGCATCAGATAATCTATCTATTGCAGCTATAATCTATCTTTTTTTTAATAATCATCATATCATTAATTCAAATTTGGTGACTTTTTTATTACATAAATTAAAAAAATAGATTTAAAAACAAAAATGGTGAAAAGTCACTACTTATCGCCTATTTAATGTTAACATCAATTATTCAAATTAAATAATCATTTTTACGGTTATAAATTGTGTTTATCATTTATTTCTTTATTATTTTTTGTGAAAATAAATGACTTAATTAAATCAAGCTAGTGAGTTTTTTATTATTATGACAACTTATGAATTTTCAGCTTATTATTATTAATTAGTTCATAAATTTAAGTAACCTCTTTCACAATTAAAAAATTGAAGACGTCTTTTCAATAACCATTTCATTAATTAAATAATAACCATTTTTATTGAGTTGTGGCAAAAGATTGTATATCTGTTGCATCAGATAAATCATCCGTGGCAACAGATATACCATCTCTTGCAATAAATCGAACATCTATTTTAGAAGTTTTTTTTATTTCTACTAACAGCTGATTCATCAGTCGCAACAGATGGAGAATTTGATGTACCAGTTTGTTTTGAATGTATTAGACAAAAAGTCACGACTGTTCACCTTTTTTTTAACAATCATCATATACCTTAATTAATTCAATGTTGTGACTTTTTTATAATATAATAAATAATTAATTTTAAAAAACAAATTTAAAAATAAAAATGGTGAAAAGTCACTATCAGTTATTAAAATTAAATAACCGTTCGTTTACGGTTATAAATTGTGTTTATCATTGATTTCCTTATTATCTATTTATGAACCGTTTTTCATATTAAATAACCGAAAAGTCATAACTTTTCACTCTCTCAATAACAATAACTTTTTTTATTAATAACCGTCTGTTGCAATATATGATCCATCTGTCGCAACAGATTAACCATCTGTTGCAACATATGGTTCATCTGTTGCCACAAAATCTCAATCCTTACCTCCAACCGTTGACATGTTGAGAATAAGAAATAGATAGAATTAAAATTAAATATTAAATAAAAATTAAAAATCCAAAGTCGACCAAACATAGATTTTTGAATCCATTATATACAAATATGTACAATAAAAAAATATACCCTTAGGTAGATCCAATATAAAAAAAGAAAATACATACACTAAAAGGAAAAAACATAACCTAATTATTATTACTACTATTATTATTATCATTATTATTATTAGTAGTAGTAGTAGTATTGTCAACCAACCAATCATCATACAGCAACAGCAGTGCCCTCCTCAGCTTTGCTCTGAAGTCGGCCAACTCCCTTCGGAGTTCATGAATCTGTCTTTCAAGTTCCCACAAGGACTCGAGATTAATCACTGTAATGCCCCAATTTTCTGAACTGAAATGCTACATGGTGCTCATGACCCCGGAGGACCACAAGTTAACCCATGACTGATATTTGTACCTGTAATTGCATAATATACATATTAAAATGCGGAAACATGAACTAAAAGGCCATAAGGTTCAATCTTGAACAATAAAACGTCTAAATAAGGTGGTATCACAGTACCAAAACAAGCTGAAAATACAAAAGTCTAAATCTGAAAACTCTGTAATCATCTGAAAGCCTCTAAACTGTCTGAATAAGGAGTTGAAGGAACATGTCTCCAACTAACTACTTAAACTAAAAATAAACTGAAATACTGGAATAATAATTGTAATTATCATGTCCTCGAAAGATGAGAACTCACTGCTAACTAAACTTCTACTGCTGGTCAGGAATCTGCACCTCAGAACCTATGGTGTAACATAAAAGAAAGCACCATACCACGAATGCATCAGTACAACTAAAGCACTGAGTATACGTGGGGGTAGGCTAAGTGCATGGGGTTTATATGTATGAATATGCAGACTAATATGAACGTGAGAATACATACATACATGCGTAACTACTACTGAACTCGTGGAGATACTGACTACTAAGTCTGAATACTGACATCATGACTTTACCGATACTGGAATACTGAATAGATGAATGACTATTTCTGATATTCGAATTATGAAGAACTGGTCTGATTGACCGTGTCTAACAGTCCTGAAACTGAATATTGATAACATAAGCTATAAGTGATTTAACTAATATAACTGTGATAATTAGCCTAACCGATGTAACTGATACTGAGTGACTGTATCTAACAGTCTAAATCTTCTAATAATGATTAAGAGTGACTAAGCTTGAGATCAAGCCTAAATAATGAGTGATCTCTGGAACTAATAATGAGAATACTCAACAAAATTTGATATTGAGATCAAGCCTATCTGACGGGAGATCTCTAGAAGTACTGATACTGAATAACTCAATGAGAGACCAAGCCTATATGACGGGTGGTCTTTAAGTCTGTAGAACTATCTAAGTTCCTTACTGAGATTAATGATTGTATCTGACAGTCCTTATTTCTGATTTCTACTCTAAAGACTGATACTAAAACTGTAACTGTGGGATGTATTCATGTAACCGACATGCCCCATGCTAAGCTGACTGGGTCCAAACTCTTCCCTGACTGGAAGGATGTCAATACCACACCACCGGTAAAGAGATCTACTGTGGAGTCAGTCCTAATCTAGTGGGTGACTCCTGGGATCAATCCTATACATATAAATGTGCTAACGGGTGACCCCTGAGTATGTCAGTCCTATCTAACGAGTGACATCTTGTACCTACACTCTCTATGTAGTTCTGGAACTTAGGGATTTCCTCTAAGGATCTCAGTCCTCACTAGTGGGTGAGTCCCCATCCCTAGGCTCGCTCAGTGCTGAATCCTACTCCCATCTGAAAGACACTGAACTGAACTGATTAACTGAACTTACTGAGTTCCATGACTGATGGAATATTACTGAGTTCATGAGATTTCTGAGAGTACTGACTTTCTGAGATTACTAAGATTAACTGAGCATAACTGAGATTACTAAGATTA
>NC_061117.1:194367252-194383666 GCF_002878395.1 Capsicum annuum | reverse complement strand
TATATTTTTCGGGTACAAGTACCCCCAGGACTCGATGGAAGGAAACTGACACAACTTGACTTTCTTGAGGACATGACCATCAATAACAATCCATAACATATGAGTGAGGGATTTCATGAAGTAAATGGTCATCATAATATCTAACATGAATAGGAATGCTTATAATCAAGTTATAAATATCATATTCTAATATCATGGGCATTCCGAGAACATATACTATTCATAACAATGGCATGGAAACTATTTAACCATAAGGGAATGGAAAACATGTAACATTTAGTTCATGTTGTAATAATTTGGGGATAACTCATGTGATACTTCAAAATCATGATCTTGTTCATAGCATGGAATACATATAGACACACTATAAATCCATTTCCTAATCATCACGTACATTCCATTAACACATATATTGCACAACAATGACAAGTGAGCTCTTTGAACATAATAGACTAGCATGAATTATCATATAGTTCACCCCTAAGTTATAATACATGATTTTTTTCTATCCTTCTAGGTATTTTATCAAACACCTTACATACATAATATTGAGCATAGGTGTACTTAACAAATTTAGAAATCTTGAACCACCCAAATTCATGGGTTTCCAACTAACATGCCCATACACTTCTTGGAAACACATTTAGATACCTTCTTGAAACACAATTAACAACCATCAATTAATCTTTTGGGAACAAGAAAATGTCTCAAAATCATAGTTTCAAACCTTACACACTTTTCTTAGATAGAGTACGACACACTATGGGAGTTTCTCATAACCGACATAAACCATGTGAGCTACATGGATTTCAACGTCTAACCCACGTTGGGGAGAGCTGTCCTATCCTTGCCATTGGAGTAGGACCTTAGTCATTTGATTCACTAGTGATCACTATATCAGCCTCAGGCTCACATCCTATGGGGGTACGCAGTTCTAGGGAAGTACTATATTTCCCGCTCGGTGCTAAATACTACTCCCGGACTTAGCTCAGAAATTTTAATCAGCCTCAGTCTCACAACTTTAAAGAAAATCAATAATAAACAATTCAAAAATTTGCATCGGGAGCCAATATGCTACCCCTATTATCATAAATCAATCAAACGTGTGGATTTCTTTTCTCACTTGGTTTCAAAATCAACTCTTTCATGACCAAAAAGGTCAAATCTTTCTACATCATGTCAAATCATTCAATTCTCAAGATACTTAAGACACATAATTTCTCAAAATATTAATTTAAAATAGGGTTCAAAGACCCATATAATAATATCACAATAAAACCATCAAGATTCATGCTTTACTTCGTAGACATATGTATAAATCACTTTAACTCTGAAAAATTCAACTTTATGTATAACCATGTCAACATTCTCATGAAAGCAATATAAGGTATCAATTCATACTTCAAATTCATAGAAAAACGTATTAAACCATCTATCTTTCTAAAAGAAAACCACTTTTAGGTACAAGAACTAAAGGATGTTCTTGTTGAAAAGCCCCACATACCTTTATAGTAATGAAATTGTTGAAGAACTAAAGGATTTTCTTGTTAAGGATTTCAAGATGTTAAACAATTAAAAGACAAAGAAATTAATAGAAAAAACTTACCTCAACGAAGGAATTTCACTTTATGCCTTGGGAAATCACCTCTCTAGGGTTGGGGAATGAAATTTGGGATTTTTAGATCTAAAATACGGATGAAGCCGATTTATATACAATCAAAATTTTTGCTACAAAAAAATCCCGTTTTAGACCGAATAGTGCTCAGTAAAACAGTCATAACTTTTTAACTCTGAATTTGGATTGTGGAACGGTTTGTTGCGTCAATTATGCTTTTTATTCAATTGCATCAATTAAGGTATGTGGAGTTTATGAACTGGGATATTCTTTCATCCTTATGCCCAAAACTAGTATTTAATTACAAATTTACATGATTTTGTATGAATATATATGAGTTTCAAATTATGGTCCATACCCACTATTGTTATTAGCAAGATTATGAGATTTCTAGTGATTTAGAAGTTGAGTTGCATATCTATTTTTGTATTTCCATTCGTATTGCAGTAAATTCTAGATTTTGAGTTGAATTATCAATATTTACATTATCAAACATGAACATTATGATGTTTTAACATGAATTTGATGCATGGGTCATTAGGCCCTAATTGGATATTACTATTTCAAGATTGATTGTGCTATAAACACACTATGATTAGATTATTTTCAGATTTTTGATAAAGATTTGATCTTTTGATCTTAGCTTAGATTATAAAATCCACTTTACTATTTCAGATTACAGTTTAACTGAGCAATTATACAACTGGTTTTCATAATAAACCATTATACTAGATTTTAAAGTGGATTTCCAATAGAATGAGCATACATATTAAAGGGAATAGTATTTAGCATCGAGTTGGGTATGTTCTCATGCCCCAGAACTACGAGCCAATGTACGTTTAGATTTTTAGATTATTCCCATTTCTATATGGATGACAGATACAGAAGTGATCACTTAGATTAGGTTATACTCCTTGGTAAGAGTATAACACTTCTCCCCAACGTGAGGTTTCCCTATAAAGGAACTAGATGTTGGACTTCATGATAGCTCACATGATTTATGTCGGTTAGAAGAAACTCCCTGTAGAAAAGAGTAATCTTAACAGTAAAGACTTTCAGAATAGTTTTTAAAAGTATTTTCCTACTAGTAAAAGCTTTACAGAACAAAATAATCTTAACAGAAAAGCTTTTAGAAAACTAAGTGTAAAGGCTCAGAGTTTTATTCAGATATTGCTTTATATAAGCCTTTGCTACAGATTTCAGCTTTTAGATTTCAGATATAGAAGTGAGTCCTTTCTACACTTAGACAGTATGTTTTAAAGACAGAATACAAGTACAACTTTTAGAAACTAAATGTGATGACTCACTAGATTTATACAACATGTTTTGTTACTCATGATTACAGATTTCAGCTTTTAGATATTCCAGCTTATGTGAGTCATCTACATTTAGCATGCATTATTTTACAAATTATGATGATATGAGACATTATTTTACTTATGTATTCACCCCTTATATACTTACTACATTCTCAAAGTACTGATACACATATACGTCTATGTGCTACATTGCCTCATAATGTAGGTTCAGGTGCTCAGTTCCAGCAGCATGATTGATTTCGAGCACCTCCATTTACATCCCGACAGTTGGTGAGTCCTCATAGTTCGGGAGCTTAGTCTTCTAGTTTTTCAGCTTATTAGATTAGATGATTTAGTATTTTCATACAGTTCGAGTCAGCTGGGGGATTGTCCCAGTGATTCTCTAGTTATTAGTAGTAGAGGCTTGTCAGACGGCTAGATATGATTTAAATTATTCAGTATTGATTGTTCAGACTATTGAGTCTAGTATTTTTCAGAGATTATATTCAGATATTCTCAGTTAGCTCAGACAGATTTCCACATTCCAGTTTCGATGTTATATCTATATTTCCTCTATTATGATATTTAGACTTAGTAGAAAGCAAATAGGGTTAGCTTAAGGCTACTCGTAGTTTCGAGCACCGTGTGATGTTTTGAGACCCATTTTTGGGGTGTTAAAATTTGATAGGATAATGAGCCCAAAATTAGTTGCATCAGTTTAGATCAAATGTTACGTAATTCCAGAACATTTGCAAAGTCCATAAACTTCATTATGGGGAGTGGAATTTCACAAGTTACATTCGTAAATCATCTTTTGAATTCAAATCATATATGCACGAGATTATAAACTTCACTTATGGAAAGACCGCATACAATTACATAATTTCATCGCATTGATTTCACAATGCATGCTCTTCAAATAATTTACTAAAACTCATAGCATATACGTGCATAAATATATATATATATATATATCTATATATATATATATATATATATATGTAAAGCTTGTAGAAATCATCGAAAAAAACCTACCCCATGCAGTTAGGATAGCCCCACATACCTTAACGACAAAGAAATTGTGAGGAAATTGACCCTTTAAGCTTGAATGGTCAAACTCTAGGTTGTTTTTCTTCTCTTGAGCTTAAGGAAGATGAACTAGGGATTTAGGGAATGCTATAACATGAATATGGACTTTAATTTTGTCAATAGATGTTTAGGGATGGTTATGGAATGTTAAAAGACCTTGTTGCCCTTAAAAAAACTCAAAAATAGAGCCCCTACACCAATATGCATTAGCCATGCGGCATACATCCCATGGCCTACACACTACGTCGGCAGTGCCAAGCTCATAGCCTAGCCCCAAAGTGGGTGGAGTCTAGTTCATGGCCTAGTTCCCAGGTGGGCTGTGTTTAGCCCATCACCTAGCCTTTCCAGTGGCAGTAGGTGATGGCAATGCTATGCATGGACATCACATAGCCCTATTTTACAACACACACTTAGTTTTGAGGTCCTAAAACACCCCCAGCACCTCCCAAAATGTATACACATAATTTACCATCGCTACGGGGGTCCTAAAGGTTATTTTAGATGCATTTAAAGAGCGTTATAACTACGAGGTGTTACATTATCCCCCCTTCGGATCATTCATCCCCGAATGATGACTTGGGACACAACAAGCACGATTTTAAGCACTACACGGAAATGATAGAGTATTATAAGATTAGTACCTTCCATATCACCATCCACGATTTTAAAGAGGGTCAGATATCTCACACACATGTCATTGTCCGACTCCCAAGTAGCTTTTTTAGCTTTATGATTCTTCCACAACACCTTAACTGAAGCTATCTCCTTACTTCTCAACTTTCAAACTTGGCGATCTAAAATAGCAATGGGTGTTCTTTATATGACAATGAGTCATTTACATTAATTTCTTCCACAGAAAACACAAGATAATGATCTCCGATACATTTCTTCAATATCGATACATGAAATACGGGGTGAACAGATGCTAAACTTAAGGGCAAATCTAACTTCTAAGTAACCCCACCTATCCTTCTCGTAATCTAATGAGGGCCTATATAACGAGGACTAAGTTTTCCTTTATTTCAAAGTCGCATGACTCCCTTCATAGGGGAGACCTTTAGAAATACCCAATCATCAACCTCAAACTCTAACTCCCTTCTTCTAACATTGGCGTAAGACTTTTGGCAACTCTGAGCTGTATTAAGTCGCTCTCGAATGACCTTCATTTTTTCCATCACCTGATGGACAAGGTCGGGTCCAAAAAAAAAGGGTTTCACCCACTTCATACCTCCTAATCGGTGACCTACATCTCCTCTCATAATAGAACCTCAAAAGAAGCTATTCGGATGCTAGAATGATAGCTATTATTATAAGCAAATTCTATAAATGGCAAGTGATCTACCTAACTACCCTTAGAGTCAATTACGCAAGCCCTCAACATATCCTTTAAGACCGTACGTTCTGCTTACCCATCAGTTTGAGGGTGGAAGGCAGAGTACTAAGGTTTACTGGGGTACCTAAAACCCTCTGAAAAGATCACCAAAAATGAGAATAAAATTGCGTACCTCGATCAAATATAGTAGACACTAGAGCTCCATGCAAATGAACTATCTCTTGAATGTACATCTTAGCATAATCATCCCTCAAATAATTAGTTCGCACTAGAAGAAAATGGGTAGATTTGGTCATCCCATCTACGATCACCCAACTGTAGTCATATTGGTTTCGGGATATCACAAGTCCTGTAATAAAGTCTATGTTGATAATCTCCCATTTCCAAAGAGGCAAAGCTATCTCTTGGGAAGTTCCACCTGGTCTCAAATGTTCCACCTTAACTTGTTGACAATTCAAACACTTAGCCACAAAATTTGCAATATCTCTTTTCATGTTATTCCACCAGTAAATTGATTTAAGATCATGATACATTTTTGTAGAGCCGGGGTGAACAACATACTTGGAAGTGTGAGCTTCATCAAGAATCATATCCCGCAACCTATCTATATCCGCCATACTTAGTTGACCTTGATACCTCAAAATCCCATCACCTCCAATTTCAAATGTCATTACTTTTTGTTGGCTAACTTCTTCTTTAATCTGCATTAGAATAGTATCCATGGTTTGTTTTTTACTTAACCTCAGCATATAAGGATGATTTACCTACCTCTTGTACGAACACTCCTCCATCTTCAGAATCCAGGAGTCAAACTCCCAAATTTGCAAGCTGATGAATATACTTCACCATACTCCTTTTTCCTTCCTCCGCATGAGAAATATTACCCATAGACAACTTGCTAAGAGCATTAGCCACCACATTAGCCTTACCCGAGTGATAGTGCAGGCTCATATCATAATCCTTCAACAATTCCAACCACTACCTCTATCTGAGATTTAGTTCTTTCTGTATGAAAACAGACTTCAAACTTTTGTGATCAATAAATATAGAGTAAATACATAATTATCCCCCTGATCTTGTCCAAGATTTGGAAAAAGAAACCTTTACTTTAACTTCAACCAACTACCCCACGATTCTTCTTTATTTCATTGCAAACACACCATTTTGACCCTCTGCGTGTACACATGCTCCACAGGCGCGTGAAAGGGCTCAAATTTAACTTTTTTGACCAATTACAAGCTGCCACATGTAAAATAATTTAATATATAATTTATATTTCTTTTTTAAAAAAAATTAATATTTATTTATTTTTAAAAATTATTTCATACCCCCCTCCACCCCTCACCCCACCCGGCAACCCCCCATCCACTATTGTCTTCTTCCCCAACTTCTTCTTCAACACCATCACTCAATAACATCAATTACAACACACAATATCAATTACAACAACAACAAGAACAACATCAATTACGCCTACAACAACAACATCATCATCATCACTATAACCCCACCCTTTCTTCTTCAACACAATGCCATCATTAAAACTCCTCCATTAGAGTTTTTTTTTTAAAATCATATCACTAAAGTTCCATTTTGCAATTAAATCATATCATTTAACTACCCATCATTTTTTTTCGACACAATTTCTTCTTGAACACCATTAAATCTCTTCAACACAATGTCACCATTAAAGCTCTTTCATTGAAGCTTTTTTTTAAAGCTCCTCCATTAAAGCTTCATTAAAGCTCATTTAATTATCTTTAAAACTCAATTCAATCATTTTACTATCCTTAAAACTCAATTCAATTATAAAACTAACTTTTGAATTGATTTAAACAAAAAAAACTGGATGTGAGGAGGCGAGGGGGAGGGGGAGGTGCTGGATGCGGGGGGGGGAGGGAGGGGCTGGATGAGAGGGGTGGGGAGGGAATGTGCTGGATGGGGGAGGTGAAGGTGCTAGATTGGGGTGGGGGGAAGAGGGGGTGGGGTAGGGTGTTAAATTAAATAAAAAGGAAAATTGTATTAAAAAATAAAAATATATGAAATTAAATGTATTTGAAACGTAGTAACACCTGATTGGCGCATGTATTTCACTCTCCTTGTTGTGACTGAGATTCAGCGAAAAATGGTATGTTTACAACGAAATAAAAAAGAATTGTGGGGTAATAGGTCGAAGTTAAAGTTTAGGTGTTTTTTTGCAAAACTCGAACAAAATCAGGGGGTAATTATGTATTTACTCATAAATATATCAACATGCACCTTATAAAGATAATGACACCAAATCTTCAGTGCAAATACCACCACCACTAACTTTGGATCATTGGTGGGATAGTTCTTCTCATGCACCTTTAACTATTTAGATGCATAGGCTACCACCTTTCTATGTTTCATAAGTACACACCCAAGTCCCACCCGGGACGATCACAGTAAATCACAAATCCCTCTGTACCATCAAAAAGGGTTAAAATTGATGTAGTAGTTAACTTGTCAGTTTCTCAAAGCTATTCTTACAAGAGTCAGACCACAAAAATTTCACCTTTTTATGAGTCAATCTAGTAAGTGGAGCATCTTTGGATAAAAAAATTCTCTACAAATCTTCTGTAATACCCTACCAAACCCAAAAGCTCCGGATGTCCATTGGATTCATGGGTCTGGGCCACTTTCTCACTGCCTTAACCTTTTGGGGGTTAACCTTAACTCCCTCACTAGAAATAATGTGCCCCAGGAAAGCAATAACACTGAGCCAGAATTCATACTTGGAAAACTTTGCATACAAATCATAAATTCAGAGGTGATTGGCATGATCCTCCTCACTCTTAGATTAAATCAAGATGTCGTCGATAAAAACTATGATGAACGGATCTAGAAGCTGGCGAAACACCCTATTCATTAGGTCCATAAATGTTGTGAGGGCATTCGTCAATCCGGATGACATAACTAAGAATTTATAGTGACCATATCGGGTTTGGAAAGCTATTTTAGGAATGTCAGCCTCTCAAATCTTCAAATCATGGTACCCTGAACGAAGGTCTACTTTGAAGAAATATTTGGCACCCTGGAGTTGGTCAATGAGATTATCAATTCTGGGAAAAGGATATTATTTTTAACCGTGACCTTGTTTAGCTAATGGTAATCTGTACACATATGGAGAGAGTCATCTTTCTTTCGCACAAAAAGCACTGGAGCACCCCAGGGAGAGACACTAGGACAAATAAAGCCTTTGTCTAGAAGGTCTTTTACTGTTCTTTCAACTCTTTCAATTCTGTAAGAGCCATTCTGTATGGCGTAAGAGAAATAGGTCGGGTGTCTGACAACAGGTCAATGCCAAAATTTATCTCCCAATCTAGTGGTATCCTAGGGAGATCATCACGAAAGACTTACGAAAATTCATTAACTACAGGAACAGACTGGAGGGAAGGACCTTCAGTGCTAGAATCTTTGACATGAACAAGATAATACAAACAACCCTTTGATATGAGTTTACGGGCCCTAAGATAAGATATGAATTTCCACCTAGGTGCTACAGAATATCCCTCCCACTCCATCACTGGCTCATTAGGAAAAGAGAAGATGATCTTTTTGGTTCTACAGTCTAATGTGGCAAATATGAATAAAGCCAATCCATTCCTAGTATAGCATCAAAATCAATCATATCCAGTTCTACAAGATCAGTCATAGTATCACGATGAAAAATAGATACCACACAATTTCTTTAAACTCTCTTAGCTACAATAAAGTCACCAACAGGGGTGGAAAAAGAGAAAGGTTCTAGAATATCTTCAAGCTCAAAAACAAAACTAACTACCACATAAGGGGTCACATAAGACAAGGTATACCCCAGGTCAAGTAACATATACACATCACGTGAGAAAATCTGTAACATACCCGTAACAACATCTGGTTAAGCCTCTGAATCCTGACGAGTGGATAAAATATATAATTGGTTGCGACCACCTCTGACAGCTGAAGTAGTTCCCTTAAGAGGAGGAGCTATAGATGCAGCTTAGGACTTAGCTCCCCTAATATTTTCTCCAGCTGAAAGACAGTCTCTCTTAATATGGCCCACTTGGCTACAAGAATAGCATATTTGTCTCTCAAAATAACACTTACCTGGATGGTTTCTCCCATAAATTCTACAGCGAGGATGTTACCTAGCGGGCTGAGTCACGCTCTACCGGGACTGGGTACCCCGAGCTCTAGACCTGTCTCCCGACTGGAACCACTGCTCACCCAAAGGTCTAGGTGCAGGTGCACTAGATGAAGACTGAGCATTGCTCTAAAATTTCTTCTTAGACCATTTCTTACCCTAATTACCACCTTGCTGCTGACTGATATTATGATCTACAGACCTCACTCTCTTAGCCAACCTCTTTCTTTCCCTTACCTTTGCCTACCTCTTTTTCTCCTCTTCTACCTACTACAGGTACTAATAACCTGGAGAAATCCATGTCCTTATTCAGCATTACCCCCTTATATTCTAACACTAAATCATCCAAGAGACCAAATGAAAACTTTTTCATACGAGCCCTCATGTTACCCACTAACTCTGGAGCATAACGGGATAACTGGGTAAATTTTAATGCATACTCTTTGACACTTATCTTTTCTTGTTTCAGATTTATAAATTCTTCAGCCTTTACTTGCCTCAGCTCCTGGGGAAAGAAATGATCTAGGAAAGTCTCTACAAACTTACCCCACACAGAAGGTTCAGTATCTCAACCCCTCAAATCTTTCCACTCATTTTACTACTTGTTAGTTATGTCTTTCAACTAATAGTTTGCCAACTCAACCCATTCAACCTCACTAGTATGCATGACTCAAAAAATTTTCTCCAGTTTATCAATAAATCATTGAGGGTCCTCCTCAACCTTTGTGCCAGTAAAGATGGGCGGGTTCAGCCTCATGGACTATCCGACCCAAGTAGTTTCAGATGAACTAGGCACATAACTCATATTTTTAGACTGACGAGACTGAGAAGCCACGAGTTGAGCAATCATATGGATGGACTACCGGAACTCAGCATTTGAGACTTCTTTCTAAAGAGGGTAGGTAAGATTAACACTAGATCGAAGATCCCATGGTGTACTAGTTTCGATCGGAGAAACTCCTGGAGTAGCATCAAATTCTGGAGTACGAGCTGTATTATGGGTCTGCATCCCATGAGTAGGGCGGACATCATAAGCATAGGTATTCTTCTCATTGGATCTGCGGGGAGGCATGATCGATCTCTAAAATATAGTAAATCATGAGTTAGGGGACATTCAGACTCTATAGCACGAACTAGAACATGAAGAAAAGAGAGACATTCCTAAAGGCCTAGTAGCTTCCTCCTTATAAGTGTGACACGCTACAGACCCATAAAAAGGACTCTACCCGATGCGAATTCGTAGATATTCTAGGACCTTGAACCATGCTCTGATACCAAGTTTTTCACGACTCGAATCGAGGCCCTAATCGTGACGGGCATCCCGAACCATGAATGCCCGAGAGACCCCTAACTTTGTAATCCTAAGCATAACTCATCTATTATAGTAAATGCGAAAGTAAACTAGAAACATAATAGTCTTATTATTTAAACTTCACAATGCGGGACAAAATCCCATGAGAAAACCCAAATTCATCTACAACCAATCTATGAAGTCTCTACTGAAAACAACATTCTGTCTAAACCTGGGACAAGGCCCCCAGTCGGGCCATAAACTAAAATCAGAAGAAAACCAAAACATGTGAAAAGATGCCTTCCAAAATAAGGGAAGCTCACCAGCTCTGAAATCTAATCAGATCAATATGTCATGGTAGGGCACGAGATCATAAAGTAGGGATCCTAACCATAGTCCCAAATTGGCACGACATAATTCAAGGTACAAAAGATCACAAAGCAGGGTACCAAAATCCCGTGTCGGCAAATCACGGTTTTCAGCATAGAGTCTTTCAACTCATACTTTCTTTGGGTAACCATCTAACTCTCTTTAAGCCCAGTTTTAACCTTTTAAAAAAACATGCATCATGCTTACAAATAATTTTTTTCTCATTCTGATAAGGGCATATCACAACAGGGTATCGTCATACCCAGGCTTGCAAGTCATTCATATCATATCAATTCCACAGTCCTTCTTATTCAAAATATGTAAATGACTACCAAAGGTGTATCAAATCTCATAATGGTTCTTATTATCAAAATCATATAAAAACTCATGCAAACCCATTCTCTTTACATAATATTAATACGTGGTGGCCATTCCATTTATTCAACACATGCATAATAGTTAAGGAAATATTTCAGACTCAAGAAGTTGTCTTCATTCATAAATCAGCCCCTACATTAGTTAAATATAAATCTCATGATCAAAAAGGGGGATCTTAATTCATGCTCTCAAATATAATTCACAGTTCATATCATGCAAAGTCCATAAACTTCATCACGGGAGTGGAATTTCACAAGTTACATTCATAAATCATCTTTCGAATTCAAATCACATATGCACGAGATTATAAATCACACTTATGGAAAGACCCCATAACAATTATATAATTTCATTGAATTGATTTCATAATGCATGCTCTTCTAACAATTTACCAAAACTCATAGCATATACGAGCATATATATATATATATATCTGTAAACCTTATAGAAATCGTAGAAAAAAACCTATGCCCGTGTAGTTAAGATAGCCCCACGTATTTTATTGACAAAGAAATCGCAAAGAAATTGACCCTTTAAGCTTGAATGGTCAAACCCTAGGTTGTATTTCTTCTCTTGAGCTTAAGGAAGATGAACTAGGGATTTTAGGAATGATATAACGTGAATATGGAATTTAATTTCGTCTATAGATGATTAAGGATGGTTATGGGACATGAAAAGACCTTGTTGCCCTTAAAATAACTCAAAAATGGAGCCCTTACACCGATATGCATTGGCCATGCAACACCTAACCCATGGCCTAGCCACTATGTGGGCAACGCCTAAATTATGTCCTAGGCTTAAAATGGGTGGCGCCTAGCTCATGTCCTAGTTCCCAGGTGGGCGGTGCCTAGCCCATCACCTATCCTTTCCAGTGGTGATAGCCGATGGTAATGCGATGCACGGTCATCATATAGGTCCCATTTTGAGATGCACACATAGTTTTGAGGTCCTAAAACACCGCCAACACCTCCCACAACACCTACACATGATCTACCATCGCTATGGGGGTCCTAAAGGTCATTTTGGACACATTAAAAGAGCATTTCAACTATAGGGTGTTCCACTTAGACTCTATAGCCTGAAAATAGAACACAAGAAAGAGGAACATTTCTAAATACCTCGTAGCCTCTCTATTATGAGTATGGCGTGCTATATACCTTTAAAAGTGACTCTACTAGATACGGCTTTGTGGACACCCAATTGACAATGAACCTAGGACTCTAATACCAATCTGACACGATCTAAATTGGGGCCTAACTGTGTCGGGTATCTCAAGTCCAACCAGGAATAGAGACCACCCCCAATACCCAGACCATTAACCATCCTACACCCCATGTTGGATGAATTTCAAACATATAATAAGATAAGATAATATTAAATTAAGGATATGATAGTAAGTCTAAAATCAAAACCAAAAGCCACAACCAATTAACCATCTAATTCCAATCCCAATGTCAATACCAATACCAATGCTAACATTAATACCGGCACCACCCATGCCTATACTAGTCCGACAAAGCCTCTAACCAGAATCAAAGAATATCCAATTGGGATATGTCCCTAACCATATCCAAAATCAAACAAAGAAATAAAAATAAGATAAAGAAGTAAATGGCATAAAATGGGGTCTTCTGGAGTATGGAAGCTCACCACTTCAGTCTGACTCAAAGTTGTCTCCGAATCACCAAGTCACTGAGCAGGAGGAATGAAAGTATGGCTGATTCCTGCATCGCGTGAGGAGACAGCACCCGAAGACGGTTAGCAAAGTAAACACTAGTATGTAACTCAAGTATTAAGATAAAATAATGCTATCAATTCAAAATCAAATCAAATAACCATATGCATTCACATATATACATATATATCATGTTGGGATAGGGAACAAAGTTTAGCATGCATTTA
This sequence comes from Capsicum annuum, assembly GCF_002878395.1. Lineage (NCBI taxonomy): Eukaryota > Viridiplantae > Streptophyta > Magnoliopsida > Solanales > Solanaceae > Capsicum > Capsicum annuum. The sequence goes on along the minus strand of NC_061117.1, from coordinate 194,370,244 downwards.
AAATCTTAACCTAGATTGTGTAGATTTACCATTATAAGTCCACCCACGGTCTATATGGGTACAGTGTTACCCCCTAAGCGGGCCTCAGTGTAGCCGTACGAACTAGATATATCATAGAAGGTCGGTGATTCTCGTGTACCCTTCGACCTCCATGATACATATATACATGTATAGACTTAGGGGATTCATATGTACCCCACAAGCATATGGTCACCAAGACCAACCCTCATGTCAGCATACATGAGTTTCCAATTTTTATCCTTTGGACTCACACCTTCACGGATATCTATCACAACCCCCATTATTGCCCAATTAAAATATTTAGCACATAACCAAACCACCAATTCAAGGAGTCAATTATTAGGGCATTATAAAGTGGTATCATCATACCAACTACATCTTGCAATCAATTTCAGTAGCCAGTACTTGGGGTATTTTTGTGTACCCTGCAGACTCCATTATTAACATCACTTGGGGGATTCCCGTGTAACCCACAAAATTTTCATTAATTATTCACTTAGGGGATTCCATTGTACCCCATAAGGTTTTCAAAACCATCATTTACCATTTAACCATTCATACCATGCATTAGTTTAAAAAGAGATATTTACAAACCATCCTTTACCATTTAACCATTCATACCAAGCATTAGTTTAAAAAGAGATAAATCAAACCAAACACTTTGGGGATTCCACTGTACCCCTAATTAAAATTCCCACTTTTCTCATAACTACTAACCTGTTTTACAATATAGAGTTGGAGTTATAAACTCTTCAAAAGTCATAAGTTTAGATAAAGTTACCATTACCAAGTTCAACCACCTCATCCATGCACCCACAATTGGTATCAGAGCCTATGTTGTTTAAAGTTATCGGAAGTAGTATGTATTTGGATTTATTTAATTAATTTATTAATTATGATAAAATTAGATTTAGATATCCACCAAAATATTATAAATATTGTTTAGATGAATAACATATAGAAATTACAAAAATATAAAGAATTAAAATAAATAATATCTAAAAAAACGTAAAGAATAAAAAATAAGGATAGAAAGACTATAGTATAGCATAATTGTCGAAGTTAGTAAAAATTAAATAAATGCACCAAAAGAAGAAATATCAAATTCAGAATCAACAATAGATAGTCTAGAAAATATATATCAACATAACCTATAAACGTTTAAATAAAATGAACAAAGAAGAATTTATAATAGAAGAAAAACATATGAAAATCACAAAGGATTAAAAATAAAAATAGTATTCTCTGATTTAGGAAGAAGATATAAGAAAATAGGTGAACATTTATATTTAATGTTAGAAAAAGAAGAATTAAAATTAAAAGATAAGTTGGCAGCCATGGTAAGAATATAAAGGGAAAACGAAGAGATAGACAGAAAAAAGGAAATTGATAAAATAAAACAACAAACCACAGAAGAAATATGAAAAATACAAGAAACTAAAAATAGTAGGATTGCTGAATTAGAAAAAGAACTACAAATGATAAAAGATTTATATGAAAAGAGACAGAAAGAAAAAGAAGAAAAAAGATAAAGAACAAAAATTATTAAACAAGATAAATCAATTTAAAGAAAACTTAGAAATAAAAAATAAAGAACCAGAAACCAGTGAATTATAAATAAATGCAATAGATGCTAAAGAAACAGATAATTATGATTCGGAAGATAGTGAAACATATACAGAAATTCTAGAAAACATAGGAAAACTAGAAATTAATGGAGAATAAGAAGTAATTAATAAAGAAAATCTATAACTAATAAATACATAAGTAAATACTCTAGATAAAAATATAACACTTAGTACATTAGAAATAAGAAAACCAACATATAATTACAAAAGTAAGTTTAAAAGATATAATCCAAAGGATGAATATAATAAATGGACACTAAAAAATAATTAATTACAACTTTCTAGATTTAGACTGTGTAATAGACACAATAAAACAATACAACTATGGGTAGGATATATGTCAAAACAAGTATTAGATAATAAAATAGATACAACAAACACACCAGAATATATTGAAACGGCATTAATAGGAACAGTAAAATTATGGTTTTTAAACCTAGCCGAAGCAAGTAAAGTAACACCTCAATTTCTTCACATCCAAATTGAGGTACTATTTTATCTTTGCAACATGCTAAATTTCTTATTAATGTTTTTTACATTTTTATTTCTTCTCTATATTTTTCACATAGATTTCTATACCATTGTTGTAAAAATTTTATTCTTGCTCCTAGGGTATCTACTGTTTTTGCTTCATCCCAACTTTTTATTATTTTTGAACTAAATGGTTCAGGTAATTTACTAAAATACAATCTTCTTATTTCTTTACTTTCTTCTATATATATATATATTCTAGACTATCTATTGTTGATTCTAAATTTGATGTTTTTTCTTTTTGTGCATTTATTGAATTTTTACTAACTCCGACAATTATGTTATACTGTAGTCTTTCTATCCTTATTTTTAATTCTTTACGTTTTTCAAATATTATTTGTTTTAATTCTTTATATTTTTGTAATTTATGTACGTTATTCATCTAAACAATATTTATAATATTTTGGTGGATATCTAAATCTAATTTTATCATAATTAATAAATTAATCAAATAAATCTAAATACATACTACTTCCGATAACTTTAAACAACATAGGCTCTAATACTAATTGTAGGGGGGTGCGGATAAATCGGGTAACTTAAATAGATCTATTATAGCTCTAATAGATCTATTTTTAGTTGTACGTAGATATTTCTTAACTTCTCTAAATATTTTTATTTTTAGTGTATTTATTTTAATTTTATTAATGTTCATATCTTGGGGGGTGATTAGATGGTATTTGATTAAATGTTTTACTGTAATATTCTTTAGTTTTTTCTCTTAGTCTTTGTAATTTTTGTATATTATTTTGGAGGTATTCTAAATATTCTATATCTTTTGTTCTAAAATATTCAATTAAATTCTCTTTCAT
>NC_061117.1:194366188-194367152 GCF_002878395.1 Capsicum annuum | reverse complement strand
ATTTTAATTTTATTAATGTTCATATCTTGGGGGGTGATTAGATGGTACTTGATTAAATGTTTTACTGTAATATTCTTTAGTTTTTTCTCTTAGTCTTTGTAATTTTTGTATATTATTTTGGAGGTATTCTAAATATTCTATATCTTTTGTTCTAAAATATTCAATTAAATTCTCTTTCATAAGTATTTCTGTTAATCTTATTTCTTCCATATCTTGTCTCCAATATTTTAAATACTCATAGTCTATCATTTTTTTCTAAAATAGTTTTGATTCTGCAAATTTCTTTATAATAATTTATTCTAATTGTACTATATCTGATATTAAATTCTAGGTTATCTATTTCATTAATTATCATGCCTTTTTCGTATATGGATAATTCCATGTCTAAATCATATTCTAAATTGTCTTTTAATTCTAGTTGTTTTATGGTTTTATTTATCCAAATTAATATTTTTTTAATTGTTCTCTTATTTTTCTAAACTGGTTTCTATAATTAATTTCTTCGTATAGCCAACTTTGTTTTTCTCTAACTCTATTAATATATTCTAGAATTTTTAATCTATATAATATCCATTTGAATTATTTCTACCATAGAAATCTATATTTTCTAATTCATCTTCTATCCAATTAGTACTTAGTAAGTCATCTTCATAATTAAATATTTTTTCCATATTATTTTCTTTATGTCTTCTAATTCTAAGTCTTTTATGATATATAAAACTAGTATCTTAGTTTCATCAGATAAATATCTTGTCATATTATCCATATTATGCTTAGGTTTCTACGAATAACTTGGATAACTTGGAATTGGATTCTAGTAATTAATTGCTTTATCATAGTATTTATTAGTTGTTTTTTTTAATCTTAATAATTTCTCTATATTTTCATTAAGGAATTCTATATATTTTATATCTTTAGTTCTCATATATTCTTCTAAATTTGTTTTCATTAGTTTTCTATTAAT
>NC_061117.1:194301213-194366088 GCF_002878395.1 Capsicum annuum | reverse complement strand
TTTTTTCAATATGATTTTTCTTATATCTATAATTTCTATATCCTTAAGTACGTACAAAACAAGTATTTTAAATTTATCTACCATTTCGTCAGATAAATAAGTATTCATTTTTCATAAGATGCTTTTTTTCAAAATATTCCCTTCAATCATACACATAACAAAATATGATCATTTTAGATTACTATATACTAGATTATTCTTAAATAACATGTTCTTCGGTCACTATTAGCACGGTAATCTGGATACTTTTCCCTTAAACAGCGCCTCTACTCTGGTTACTCTCCTATCACGGCTTTCTTGCCTCACCGATTTCACCTTTAGGATGACATAGTTCTTAGGAATTTTTCTCCTTTTCCACTTTGCTAATAAACTTCTTAACATGCTATTTTTTAAATAATTCTACTATAAAGTAACTATCATGAACTTATTTTATCATATAATGATTGTCAGGAATTTATGAATTTAGCTATTCATAATCGTAAATAAATATACCTGTTCTGGTAGGTTTGATAATTTTGGGCGTTGTTTATCCATAGCTTTTCCTTGAAAATATATCTGTTTTCTATTAAATATTCAAAAAAAATTTGTTTACAAAAGAGGTGGCTTACTTTCAACACATGAAAGTCTTGCCTTTATCTTGCCGAATGGCTTACATATTTATAAGAGAAAAAAAAACTATTCCTACTACTATTTCTAATTTACACGTTTTACATGTAAACTATTTTTTACTTTACACTTGTCCTATTTGCAAAAAACATTACAAAAAATCTTAAGACTATTCTACAAAAAAGACAAAATTATTAAAGACTAAAGCTATACAATAATGACACTTTGCCATAGAAAAGTCAAAAAGTTATCAAAAGCTAGTAAATGCTATAATAACTTACGTATCTAAAGTCAAGGAAACTATTCACATGTCATTTTCTTTCATAACTTTTACTATTTTGTCTTGTTTCTCTTTCATTATTGCTCCGTTGATTTTTATCTTCTAGCTGACATCCTTATCTTCTTGGTTGATTTTTTCTTTTATTCTAGCCGGACTTCCGGTATAATATTATTTTCTCCATTATATCTCGAACATTGATGGTCTGGATATTTGTGTCCAATTATCTTGCAATATCTTATTAATAATCCTTCTAAAATAAATCTTTTCCTAATTGATCTTACAGTAGATTATTTTTCTGGGTTAAGTAACGTCATTATCCATTGTCTAACATCTTACATATCTGTTCGTCGTAGTTCTCTTGAATTTGAATAAATCATTTGATGATCTCTTGAATAATAGCTCCATATTGGGTTTCCATTGATATAATTATTTGCTAATTCTTGAATAATTATAGCTATTCCAAAAAGTCGTTTATTTGCATAAAAATTAGATATCTCAATTTTGGGTATCTCTGGCTGTTGCACAATATCTTTCGGTATAATCATATCTCTGGTTAATCCTATTTTTACAATTTGTATAACTGGTTTGATTTCGTCGAATAATATCTCTGTTGGTGCACTATAAAACTTTATATAAAATAAATTTCCTTTTGTTACTCTTTTATAGGTGGTGAATACTTTATGTAATTCTTCTATAGCTGTTAGTTCTTCTCCATCTTGGGTATATATAGTATTTAATAATCCATAGTCGAAACAAGTTTTTATTAAGCTTAGGTTGGTTTTGGGTAGTGCGATTAGCTTGTTGTAACCTTGCAATTTTTGGGTTATATAGTTTGTGTTTGGTTCTTGCATATTTGTAGCTCTTAGGTTAAGGTTTAGAAAAGTTTGTACTTTGTAGATATTTTCTATATATCCTCGGGCTATATGGTTATAAACTTTTAATTGTAGGGGGTGCGGATAACTTGGGTAACTTAAATAGATCTATTATAGCTCTAATGGATCTATTTTTAGTTGTGCGATTTATCCGCACCCCCTACAATTGGTATCAAAGCCTATGTTGTTTAAAGTTATCGGAAGACGTATGTATTTGGATTTATTTAATTAATTTATTAATTATGATAAAATTAGATTTAGATATCCACCAAAATATTATAAATATTGTTTAGATGAATAACGTACATAAATTACAAAAATAAAAAGAATTAAAACAACTAATATCTGAAAAACGTAAAGAATTAAAAATAAGGATAGAAAGACTACAGTATAACGTAATTGTCGGAGTTAGTAAAAATTTAATAAATGCACAAAAAAAAAATATCAAATTTAGAATCAACAATAGATAGTCTACAATATATATATCAACGTAACCTATATACGTTTAAATAAAATGAACAAAGAAGAATTTATAATAGACGAAAAAACATATGAAAATCACGAAGGATTAAAAATAAAAATAGTATTCTCTAATTTACGAAGAAGATACAAGAAAATAGGTGAACATTTATATTTAATGTTAGAAAAAGAAGAATTAAAATTAGAAGATAAGTTGGCAGTCATGGTAAGAATAGAAAGAGAAACGAAGAGATAGACAAAAAAAAAAAGAAATATATAAAATAAAACAACAAACCACAAAAGAAATACGAAAAATAGAAGAAACTAAAAATAGTAGGATTGCTGAACTAGAAAAAGAACTATAAATGCTAAAAGATTTATATGAAAAAAGACAGAAAGAAAAAAAAGAAAAGGATAAAGAACAAAAATTATTAAACGAGATAAATCAATTTAAAAAAAAATTAGAAATAAAAAATAAAGAACCAGAAACCAGTGAATTAGAAATAAATGCAATAGATGCTAAAGAAACAGATAATTATTCTGAAGATAGTGAAACATACACAGAAATTCTAGAAAACATAGGAAAACTAGAAATTAATGGAGAACAAGAAGTAATTAAAAAAGAAAATCTAGAACTAATAAATACAGAAGTAAATACTCTAGATAGAAATATAATACCTAATACATCAGAAATAAGAAAACCAACATATAATTACAAAAGTAAGTTTAAAAGATATAATCCAAAGGATGAATATAATAAATGGACACCAAAAAAAATAATTAATTACAACTTTTTAGATTTAGACTGTGTAATAGACAAAAATAAAACAATACAACTATGAGTAGGATAAATGTCAAAAAAATTATTAGATAATAAAATAGATACAACAAACACACCAGAATATATAGAAAAGAAATTAATAGGAACAGTAAAATTATGGTTTTTAAACCTAGCCGAAACAAGTAAAAAAGTACTAAGATCTGATAATAAAACAGAAGAAACATCAACAACTACTAAAATACTACCAACAGAAATATTGAAAAAATATGAAATAGTTATAAGAGACGAATTTAGCAGTATGACAACAGAAGAACAAGAGCAAAATAAAGAAAAAGATATAAATAGAAATTTAATGTTAAAACTAGCAATATGTAATATGAGTATACGTGCACATTTAAAGAATATTATTATAAAGGAACGTATAATATAGAAGAAAGTAAAGAAATAAGAAGATTATATTTTAGTAAATTACCTGAACTATTTAGTTCAAAAATAATAAAAAGTTGGGATGAAGCAAAAACAGTAGATAACCCTAGGAGCAAGAATAAAATTTTTACAACAATGGTATAGAAATCTATGTGAAAAATATAGAGAAGAAATAAAAATGGAAAAAACATTAATAAGAAATTTAACATGTTACAAAGATAAAATAGCACCTCAATTTGGATGTGAAGAAAGATATTATAAGAAAAGAAAAAGACATAAGAAATATAAGAAATATAAGAAATACAAGAAATTCAAATATAAGTATAAGAAATCAAGAAAAAGATATTATGCAAACAATTATAAACATAAAAGACCATATAGGAAAAAGAAATCTATAAAAGAATGTACTTTTTATAATTGTGGAAAACTATGACATTTAGCTAGAGATTGTAAAATGCCTAAAAATCCAAAAAAGAAACAAATATCAGAAATAAAGATAGAAAATGCAGAATATATGCAAATAGATTATATAGATTACAAATTAGAAAGTGAAGATAGTATATATAAAATTTCGGAAAATGAAACAGATAATGAAATAGATAGTGAACTAGATGAATCAAATGACTGAAGAAGATATAAAAATGAACCAAATAATTGAAGAAGCTATAAAAATAATAACAAAGGAAGAATATTTAAATGAACAAGGAACAGATCAAAAAATAATATTTGACGAAATAAAAGAAAAAGAGTTAGACTTAAGTGTAGAAAAAATATTTAAAATACCAACAATAAAAAATATATTTAGTAGAAAAAAGGAAGAATACTACGTAGTAAACCAAAAAGAACATATAATAGACTGTAGATATGCAAAAGGTAGAGCTAGTATACCACTAGTAACAAAAGAATAATTAATAAGGAAATAAACGATATAAAAAATAAAGACCCAATAAAATATGTACACCTTGGAGGAACAAAGATATTAATAAAAGCATGTTTTAGAGAAGGAATAGATACACCAATAGAATTATATTTAGCAAATGATAGAATTATAAAACCTATAGAAAAAAGTATAATAACTGCCATAAAAGGAAATTTAATATACCAAAAATTTAAATTTATAATAAGTGTGAATTATTCAGTAGCAACAATAGATAAAAATATAGATAAATCATTAGTATTATATTAGAAAATATCAGGAATAGAACTAACTGCAGAAAGTAAAAGATTTATAGCAAAATGTAAAAATCTATATGTATTAACAACAAAACATAAAATAACAGGAAAAAATAAATTAACAAAATACAAATAGAAAGTCTTTTCGAACAATTTGTAAAAACAATTGATAATAATGATTATAGTTACAAAGACATAGATATAGAAGAAGATTTAGAAATAATAAATGATAGAATAAGCACAACAACAAGAATAGCTCATGAAAAACCAGAATCATCAAGCTCATAAAAAAGAACAAGTTATGAAACAACTTCAACAGTTAATTTAAATCAATATTACATAACAGGAACAATAAATGAAAAAAATATTTAATACTCCTAAACATAGGACAAGAGGAAAATTATATAGCAAAATATCTAGTAAAAAGTGAAGAAATAAAATCTAATAGTAATATATGCCCAGATCTACCAAGGAGTCTAATAAACATTAAAGATATAGCTGAAAAGGAAATAATAATAGGAGTCAGAAAAATAAAAATAGAATTTGAAATAAAGGAAGATATGCAAAAAGTAGACATAATATTAGGAATAAAATGGTTAGAACAAGCAAAACCATACAATATAGAATACACACAATTATCTATAACATATAATAAAGAGAAATTATTCAAAAAAAGAGCTTTAACATGATATGAAAATATATGTACTTGTAAAAATAATAGTAGAAGGATATTATAATAGGTATTATACACCTAAGATAGATACAGGAGCAGAAGCAAACTTATGTAGATACAACTGTTTACTAGAAAGTAAATGGGATAAATTAAAAACACCAATAGTAGTCAAAGGATTTAATAATGAAGGAAGCTTAATTACATATAAAGCTAAAAATGTAAAAATACAGTTATGGGATAAAATAATAATAATAGAAGAAATCTATAATTATGAACTGACATCAAAAGATATGCTTTTAGGAATGTCATTTTTAGATAAATTATACTCACATATAATAACTAAAACAGGTTGATGGTTTACAACACCATGTAAACAAAAAGTAAGGGCAAAAAGAGTTATTAATAAAATAAGAAAAAAAACTGATTGGATAAAAGGAAGTGAAAAAACTACACAAAAGTTAGAAAATATAAAAAATACAGGAGACACGGTAGAACTAGTTGTATTTTCGATAAATAAAAAAGAAATAACTATATTTTCAATAGATAAGGTAGAAATAATAAAGAAAAAATTAAGACAATTATATAGTGAAGATCCATTAAAAGGATGGGAAAAACATAAAACTACTATAAAAATTAAATTAATAGATAAAAATAGCATAATAACTCAAAAACCATTAACATATCATTTTGACGATTTAAAAGAATTTAAAATGCATATAGATGAATTATTAGAAAAACAGTATATAGTAAACGCAATAGTCCAACATTTATAGTAAATAAACATAGTGAACAAAAAAGAGGAAAAAGTAGAATGATTATTGATTATATAAACCTAAATGCGAAAACTATGACATATAATTATCCAATACCAAATAAGATACTAAAAATAAGACAAATACAAGTATATAATTATTTTAGTAAATTTGATTGTAAATTCGAATTTTACCACTTAAAGTTAGATGAAAATTCTAAGGAATTAACCGCATTTACGGTACCACAAGGATTTTATGAATGGAACGTATTACCATTTGGATATAAAAATGCACTAGATAGATACCAACATTTTATGGATATTTATTTTAAACAATTACCTAATTGTATAGTATACATAGATGATATACTACTATATACAAAAACTAAAGATGAACATTTAAAACTATTAGAACAATTTACAGATATAATAGAAAAATCGGGAATAAGTTTAAGTGAAAAGAAAGCCGAAATTATGAAAAACCAGATAGAGTTTTTAGGAATACAAATAGATAAAAGTGGAGTAAAAATGCAACAACATCTAGTATAAAAAATAATAAATTCAAAAGAAGAACTAGAGATAAAAAAATTTACAATCATTTTTAGGATTAGTAAACCAAGTAAGAGAGTAGATACCAAAATTAGCAGAAAACCTAAAGCCTTTACAGAAAAAATTAAAAAAGGATGTAGAATATAATTAAAACGAGGAAGATAAAAACCAGTTCAGAAAATAAAAATACTTTGTAAAGAATTACCAAAATTACAATTCCCAGACGAAAATAAAAATTTTATATATATAGTAGAAGCAGATGCTAGTGAATATAGTTATGGAGGAGTACTTAAATATAGATATGAAGAAGAAAAATTAGAACATCATTGTAGATACTACTCAGGTGCGTTTAATGAAACAAAAATAAAATGAGAAATAAATAGAAAAGAATTATGTTCATTATATAAATATTTATTTGCATTTGAGCCATATATTGTATACAACAAATTTATTGTACGAACAGATAATACGCATGTACGTTGGTGGTTAACAAAGAAAATACAAAATTCAGTTACAACGAAAGAAATTCGGAGACTAGTATTGAGTATATTAAATTTTACATTTACAATTGAAGTAATTAGTACTAATAAAAATGTTATTGTAGATTACATATCAAGACAAAGCTACACAGACTGATATAATAGAATATGATGCTTTAGAAAAAATACTCAAAACCCTAACTACGCTTTCAATAAAAGTGGACAGTATGGGTAATGAAATAGAAAAGCTAAAGACTAATGAAGTTAAACTGAAGTCTACAGCTATGAATCAGCTAACTCAGCAGTGTGCAGAGCTATGTCAATCAGAAGACAATAAAATTCCAGAGCTAAAAGGAGATATTGGGACACTCCATAAAACCCATAACATTTATCAATCTACAATTACAGATACATGCAAAGGAGTTAGTGCACAAAGATACCAGAACATGAACATGAATAAGATATTTGAAAAACCATTTATACCAAAAGCACAAAAAGACCCCTTGTTCATACCCCCACAAATTACCACATATCGAGATAGTTTGAACCAAGATAAAAAAGCTTATAACCATATAGCCCAAGGATATATAGAAAATATCTACAAAGTACAAACTTTTCTAAACCTTAACCCCAGAGCTACAAATATCCAAGAACCAAACACAAACTATATAACCCAAAAATTGCAAGATTACAACAAGCTAATCGTACTACCCAAAACCAAACCAATCTTAATAAAACTTGTTTTGACTATGGATTATTAAATACTATATATACCCAAGATGGAGAAGAACTAACAGCTATAGAAGAATTACATAAAGTATTCACCACCTATAAAAGAGTAACCAAAGGAAATCTATTTTATATAAAGTTTTATACTGCACCAGCAGAGATATTATACGATGAGATCAAACTAGTTATACAAATTGTAAAAATAGGATTAACCAAAGATATGATTATACCAGAAGATATTATGCAGCAGCCAGAGATACCCAAAATTGAGATACCTGATTTTTACACAAATAAATGACTTATTGGAATAGCTACAATTATTCAAGAATTAGCAAATAATTATATCAATAGAAACCCAATATGGAGCTATTATTCAAGAGATCATCAAATGATTTATTCAAATTCAAGAGAACTACGACAAACAGATATGGAAGATGTTAGACAATGGATAATAACGTTACTTAACCCAGAAAAATAATCTACTGCAAGAGAAATTAGGAAGGAATTTATTTCAGACGAATTATTAACAAGATATTGCAAGATAACTGGACATAAATATCCAGACCATCAATGTTCGAGATGTAATGGAGAAGATAATATCATCCCGGAAGTCCAGCTAGAATAAAAAAAAATCAACTAAGAAGATAAGGACGCCAGCTAGAAGATAAAAATCAATGGAGCAATAATGGAAGAGAAAGAAGAAAAATTAGTAAAAGTTATGAAAGAAAATGACATGTGAATAGTTTCCTTGACTTTAGATAGGTAAATTATTTATAGCATTTACTAGCTTTTGATAACTTTTTGACTTTTCTATGGCAAAGTGTCATTATTGTTTAGCTTTAGTCTTTATTAATTTTGTCTTTTTGTAGAATAATCTTAAGATTTTTTGTAAAGTCTTTTGCAAATAGGACAAGTGTAAAGTAGAAAATAGTTTACATGTAAAACGTGTAAATTAGGAATAGTAGTAGGAATAGTTTCTTTTTATCTTATAAATATGTAAGCCATTCGGCAAGATAAAGGCAAGACTTTCATATGTTGAAAGAAAGCCTCCTCTTTTGTAAACAAAAAACTTTTGAATATTTAATAGAAAGCAGATATATTTCCAAGGAAAAGCTATGGATAAACAAAGCCCTGAATTATCAAACCTACCAGAACAGGTATATTTATTTACGATTATGAATAGCTAAATTCATAAATTCCTGACAATCATGATATGATAAAATAAGTTCATGATAGTTACTTTATAGTAGAATTATTTGAAAATAGCAGAAGTTTATTAGCAAAGTGGAAAAGGAGAAAAATCCCTAAGAACTATGCCATCCTAAAGGTGAAATCGGTGAGGCAAGAAAACCGTGATAGGGGAGTAGCCAGAGTAGAGGCGACGTTTAAGGGAAAAATATCCAGATTGCCGTGCTAATAGTGATCGAAGAGCATGTTATTTAAGAATAATCTAGTATATAGTAATCTAAAATGATCATATTTTGTTATGTGTATGATTGAAGGGAATATTTTGAAAAAAGCATCTTATGAAAAATGAATACTTATTTATCTGACGAAATGGTAGATAAATTTAAAATACTGGTTTTGTACGTACTTAAGGATATAGAAATTATAGATATAAGAAAAATCATATTGGAAAAAATATTTGATAAATATTTTATGACTAGAATAAATTACATACCTCGCCTACCTACTTATTCTTACAAATACTTACATACCAAACGCACACATCAACAGTAATAAATTACGTATATTTAGAATATTGGAAAATGGATATGAAAAATATACAATTAATAGAAAAAACTAATGAAAACAAATTTAGAAGAATATATGAGAACTAAAGATAGAAAATATATAGAATTCCTTAATGAAAATATAGAGAAATTATTAAGATTAAAACAAACAACTAATAAATACTATGATAAAGCAATTAATTACTAGAATCCAATTCCAAGTTATCCGAGTTATTCGTAGAACCCTAAGCATAATATGGATAATATGACAAGATATCTATCTGATGAAACTAAGATACTAGTTTTATATATCATAAAAGACTTAGAATTAGAAGAGATAATGAAAACTATATGGGAAAAAATATTTGATTATGACGATGAGTTACTAAGTACTAATTGGATAGAAGATTAATTAGAAAATACAGATTTCTATGGTAGAAATAATTCTGACAGTTATTATTCAGATGGATATTATATAGATTAAAAATGCTAGAATATATTAATAGAGTTAGAGAAAAACAAAGTTGGCTATACGAAGAAATTAATTATAGAAACCAGCTTAGAAAAGGAAGTGAACAATTAAAAGAAAGATTAATTTGGATAAATAAAACCATAAAACAACTAGAACTAAAAGACAGTTTAGAATATGATTTAGACATGGAATTATTCATAGATGAAAAAGACAGGATAATTAACAAAATAGATAACCTAGAATTTAATATCAAATATAATACAATTAGAATAGAATATTACAAAGAAATTTGCAGTATCACAACTACTTTAGGATAAAATGATAGATTATGAGTATTTAAAATATTAGAGACAAGATATGGAAGAAATAAGATTAACAGAAATACTTATAAAACAGAATTTAATTGAATATTTTAGAACAAAATATATAGAATATTTAGAATACCTCCAAAATAATATACAAGAATTACAAAGACTAAGAGAAAAAACTAAAGAATATTACAGTAAAGCATTTAATCAAATACCATCTAATCATCCCCTAGATATGAACATTAATTAAATTAAAATAAATACACTAAAAATAAAAATATTTAGAGAAGTTAAGAAATATCTACGCACAACTAAAAATAGATCTATTAGAGCTATAATAGATCTATTTGAGTTACGCGTTTTATCCGCACCCCTACATTTGGTATTTGCTGTTTATCCATGATTAGGATACTTTTGCACTTCCTTGGTAGTTCCGTGAAGCTTCGATATGTATTTGTACCTGCAAAACTGAAACAAAAGTTAGCTAAAAAATCTGCTAGTGCATTTCCCTCCCTATAAGTATGTTGCACTTGAATTGCCCCTCCACTAATTAGTTCTCTAATTCTCCTAATGATCATGATAGTGTTCCAAGGACTTTTCCATCCCCCCCTCACCATTTTCATCAATGCCAATGAATCAGTTTCTAGAAAAAGAGGCAAAAACTAATTTTTCACATAATATTCATATCCTTCCTTCATGGCCATATCCTCTACAAAAATGCCAGTACTGTCACTTAGTTGTCTACATGCTGCATTCAGAATATTCCTTTCCTCATTTCTAATACAAAAAGCAATCTAACTTGGTCCAGGGTTTTCTTTTGATGTACCATCTAAATTACACTTATACCAACCCTGCATTGGTTTTTTTCCATAGTACAATGGTAGCCTTCATCTGTGGCCTGTAATTCTGCAAGAATTCAACCAATAGTGGCCAAACTACAGGAACCTCCTTTAGCCAAGGAAATCAGATCAGTATCAGGTTATGCAGGTTCATATTAATCTCATGTATGACTCTATTGAAAGAGACATTTCCCCCATGATTAAGTTTGTTCCTCTTTTTCCACAAGTGCCAGCAAACCATCCCTAGTACAGCTTGAAATATTGGTTTTAATCTGGTAGCCACCTCTGTACCCCACCATTTATGAAAAGTCTTATGACACTAAATGAAAGGTCCTTCAACACTTGCACATACTGCATAGTATTCCCAAACACCGAATGCAAAATCACTTGTTATAAACAAGTGATGAACTGTTTCCTGATGAGGTATAAGACAACATCTACATTTAGAAACTAAGTTAAATCCACATCTTTGCAGAATCTCATCCACAGGTATCTTGTATTTCCATTACCTCCATAAAAAAGCTAATTTTAAAAGGGGCTCATATGCTCCAAACATTATTCCAGTAATCCGATTTCTCACTTTTGCGTCACACCAAGTGATATGTACTTGACACTGTAAACTTTCCATTAGTTGTTGGCATCCACCAAGGTATATCCCAAGGAGATACCTCCTTACTAATAGTAATGTCTTTAATAGCATGTTGCACAATATCCTCTGGCAGTATCCTTCTCATCTTTTACATATTCCATCCTTCTTCTGTCATAAGAATATCTAAAGTCACCTGCATTTTCATTAATAAACAAGTCAGGATCCATAACATAGTACAAAGCTCCCAGTCTGTTCCAGTTATCAAACCATATGCTTGAGCTTCCAACAGTAGCTACCCATCATATTTATTTTTCTATATCATCTCTAGCCTCCAACATCTTCTTCCATACTTGAAACCCATTATTCCATTGGACCTCAGTTGGAATAGGTTTTTTACAGTACTTATTCCTCATGGAGTCAGTCCACAAAGATCTTGTGGTCATGAATATCCACCATAGCTTGGCAAATATAGCTTTGGATATGTCAAATAAATCTCTAAATCCTACACCACCTTCTTCTTTTGGGAAACACATCTTTTCCCAAGACACCCAGTGCTTACTTCTTACCCAGAGAAATCTATTAAAAGTCTTATGAAGTTCATATAAAATGAATTTAGGAGGAGCCATAGTGGATAGTAGGTATAATGGAATGCTTTGGAGTACACTGTTAATCAAAACAACTTTTCTCCCAAAACACAGAAGCTTCCCTTTACAGTTTTGCAGTCTAGGTCTCACTTTTTTCATCAGGTCATTGTAATATGCCTTCCTTTTCCTTGTATGTGTAATTGGACAACCCAAATACATGAAGGGGAATTGCCCTTGTACAAAACCAGCAATGCTTTTCACCTTATTCATCCAGGTAGTAGATTCCTTCTCGTACATAAAAAATGAGCTTTTGTTTTCATTAATCAAATCACCTGAGATTTTTTATATTCCCTTAGTAATTCCATTTCCAACTGTAAGGATGTTCTGTCTGATGAGGTAAAGATAATAGTATCATCCGCATATGTTAGATGATTGATGTTCCTGGTCCACTTTGATAGTCCTTAACCCTTATATAGTCCATTTTCAAACAAATTATTAAGAGCTTTAGAACTTCAGCTGTGAGAATGAAAAGAGCAGGAGAAAGTGGATCTCCTTGCTTCAAACCCCCATTAATAATAATAGAATACCAATTATTTGCTACCATTATCTATATCAAATTTATAAACACCTCTAAAAACCCCATCTTTCTCAACACTTGGTCATATAAAGCCACGATACTCTATCATAAGCCTTTGATATATCCAATTTCTGAATAACATTTGCCGGTTTACCCCTCAATATGATATCTGTTACTATTTCTTGTGTTAGCAAGACAGTTTCAATAATGCTCCTTCCCTTTACAAAACCATTGACACAACCAGTCTTGGGTCCTTGTCGTAATGGGTATCCCAAGTCCGACCAGGACCAGAGACAACCCCCATTACCCAACCCAACCTCTAGCCGCCTGTCCTGAGTAGGCTGAATTTCAAGCATGTAACAAAATAGTGTAACAGCTCACATAAAGACTCTGGGAATAGATAACAACCGTGATCAACCCAACCGAGTCCACCCTCTCATACCAATAGTCCAACCATACCAAACTATACCAGCAACTTCCATAAACTAGGCTATAACCAAGGATGTTCCAAAATATAATATAATTAATCCCAAAATGTAGTAGGATAGAACAACCAACAATATTGTCCAATGATGTCAGCCCACCGGCTTATTCCAATGCCAAGGTCGACACCAATATCGATCCTGTCCATTTCAACTGATAGAAGTACCACAAAGCCTCTATCCAAAAGAGTAATGAAATTCGGTTGGGACATGCCCCCAACCATAGCTAAAACTAATATCCAAAATAAGGCTAAAATGTCTAAAAATATCCATAACATGAAATGATGCCTTCCGAAAAGATGAAAGCTCAACACTTCAGTCCAAATGCTATTCCTGAGTCAATCACTATGTAGGAGGAGTAGAACGGTCGGTTCCTACATAGTGTGGGTATACAGCCGTCAGTAGACGAGGTTAGCGAGTGATCGCTAGCATGTTCTCGGGATAAGGATAAAATAATGTCATTTAAAAAAACAAGTAAGACCATCCATGATGCATACATGATACAACCATACATATATATAACCATGACAAAAAAGGGATCGGGTTTAGAATGCCTTTAAAACCTTTTAGGTTGTGTAGCTTTGCCATCCTAAACCACCCACAGGTTATATGGGTTCAGCTCCCTCTGCTGAAAGGGCCCCAGTACGTGTAGCCACACGATGAGAGAAGTATCTTATGGGATGACTAGTACCTAAGTTGCTCGAACTCAGGTGCGGGTGTCCGATATGGGTGCGGATCTAGAGGTTGGATCCTTCACTGTCTCAATTTAAAGATTCGAGGATATGGATCTAGGGATGGATACGGGTGCAGGGATTCGACGAAAAATAATTTAAATATCTAAAAATAAAATTATAAAACATAAATTTTAAGATATTATGTGGAAAACTTAAGGAGAAAATATTTTTCAAGAAGAAAATCCTTAAAGGAGATAAAAAGAAAAGCAATAACATAGAAATTTCTATATACAAGGTATTCCATTTTTCTTCAATTTCACCTTCGCTTTTATTTTGATTATAGAATTTCTTAAATTGTCTGGACTTTCCCAGTCAATTTTGGTCAAAATACCTAAAATCGGTTGACCATTTCGGGTACGGATCCCACACCCACACCCACACCCATGTCGTGTCAACACGGGTGCGGCACCGAAATTGAAGAGTCCGAGTAACTTAGACTAGTACATCTCCAAAATAAAGTGTGACATCATGCACACGGTCACCAAGACCAACCTCATATCGGCAAATATGAGTTCCCAATTTTGGTCCTTCCGAGACCTCCACCTTCCACGACTTTGCTATTTATCCTGCCATTATTTCCCAATTAAAACTAATTTTCAAATAATCAAACCATTATCCATTCATTAACCAAGGCCATTACTATTGGTGTCATCATACCAACCCTTACTTGCAAGTATCATCCTTAGCCAACCATTTATAGGTTTAAGGGGACTTTCAAGTGCGCTTCCATTTACCATATTAAACCGTTTGGGAGACTTACATATTCCCCATAAGCATAAACAATTAGCCTTTAGCCTTTCCAAACCATTTAAACCATGCATAATTCCTTTGCCAAGTTTAAAACATGCAAGAGTTCCATTAAAAGAAGTCAATGTAATGAACAAATTTTGTAAGCATTTTGTCAAACACATTGGGGCAATAATATGACCAAAACCAATTCCAATTACCAATAAACTATTCCCATTCAATTCAATTATCCAAAACCACCATTAATGCATATAAAAGCATAATTAAAACCATGGGAAATCATTACCAAGCATGAAAACCATGAAAACATTCATATAAATCATGCCTTTAATTAAATTAACAATGAGGGAAGAGAAACATGTCTTAAACCAAGACAATGATGGAAAGAAATCACCAAGATAAGCCCCAAATCAATCCCCTAGTTGAAACCCTAGCTTCCATTGCCCAATAGCTTTTAAGAGAATTATGAAGAGTTTAGGAAGAGTTTCTAAGTGTTAATGAATATTAGGGTAAATAACCTTCCAGGTAGGTTAGAAGTTGTGGAACCCTATTAGGATAAGTAGGGAAATATCCAGAATACCCCCACTTAAGTTGCACAAAATCCCATCACAAGGATATGAATGACCCTCACGAGTCGTACCCTCCCAATACGATTGGTATCCACCACTCGTATCCAAGCCTCAATTCTTAGATCAAACACTGTCCAGTATACGACTCATCCAACTAAGTCGTAACCACAACATACGATCCTTATAAATGACCCATATCCCTGGCAGAAAAAATACCATGAGGATTGAACATTGCTTACTATACGAGTCCTTGGTACAATTCATACCCTGAATTACGGCTCATGGTGAGCCACTCGTACTCAAATCCAACCTAAGTAACCAAGTCTAAGATTAAGTTAAGGAACCAAACGATCTGTAACCACTAATACGACTTGTACCCCTAAGTCATATCCATTCCAGTAACCAAAATCCATCACACTAACTAACACTGGTCAGTATACGACCGTACCATACCATCCATACCCCAACAACTCGTATTCATGAATTGTATTAGGTCCAGAGATCAGAATTTCAAAAAAAAAAATTCTAAGGTCCAGAAACTAGGGTGTTTCAACCAGAATCTGGATATCAATTTTGGTAGTAAACCCTCCAATCTATCATGCAGAACTCTGGATATCACCTTATTAATGAAATTGTTGAGGCTTATTAGCCTAAGGTCAGTAAAGGTCTCACCTCAATAATCTCTTTTTTGGGGATCAAAGTTTGTGTGAGTGATACTTCTTAGGAGGGTGCTCCCTTCAGAGTACTCTTTCACCATGTCACAAATATCTTTACTAATAACTATCCAACAATGATGACAAAAAATACCTGAAAACCCATTTGGTTCAGAAGTACTACTACCCTTCAAACTAAAAACAACATTTTTAACCTCTTGTTCTGATGGAACTGCACACAGAGCTTCATTATCTTCTTTTGTGACTAATTATGGCAACTAATTCAGCAAATCATAATCTGTGCCTTCTTTCTCTTGAGTGAATTTCCCCTGAAAACAACTTATTGCTTCCTCAGCAATTAATTCAGAATTTTCAAGCCAAATTCCATCTCTATTTTTAAATCTATTCAATTGCAACCTCTTCCTCCTTCCTTTAACTAGACTATGAAAGAATTTCATATTCCTATCACCCTTTTCAAACCATGTAATACCAACTTTCTGCCTCCAAAATTGTTCTTCAAAATGAAAATACTTTTTCACCTCTGCCTGTGCTTTCTGCATCACCATTCTATTTTCTTGAAGGATGTTCGTCAAACAATTTCTCCTTAATCTGCATTATTTCCTTCCGAATTATTAATTGCTGGAAAATATCCCCATATATATCTTTACTCCAAACATTTGAAGCCCATTTGAGACTTTTCATCTTATGTTTAAAAATCAAAAAATTATTACCCATCACATCAGTATTCCAATGTTGTTTCACAACATCTAAAAACGATTTATGTTTTATACAGAAAGAAAGAAATCTGAAAGGCCTGACTTTCTGTTGAACTTCTTTTTCATTGTCAAGAAAAGAGGAGCATGATCTGACCCTGTTCTTGGCAAGTGCTCCACCTCTAAACTAGGGACCATTCCTAAAGTAATTCGTTCACCAATATTCTATCTAGTCTTTCAAAAATATAGTCATCTCCAGCTCTACCATTCCACCATGTATATGGATTTCCTTTAAAAGGAACTTCTTTAAGATCACAAGAATTCACACAAAATGCAAAATCTTCTACATCTTGTTGTGTCACAGGCAAACCCCCTATCTTTTCTTCCTCATTAAGTATAGCATTGAAATCCTCTCCAATTAACCATGACAAATTTGAATTTGCCAAGCTATATATACTGCTCCATAACTAAAAACTCTCAATGGTTGTACATTTTGCATATACCACGGTAATCAACAAATGATTTTGATCTTCTGCCATCCACAGTTTAATAGTAATTTATTACTCTGTGTCACTTACTATTTCTATATCAACATCCTCTCTTATGAAAAAACAGATCTTTCCATTAATATTTGCCTTAGCACTGTGCATCTGTAATCTTCTTCTATACCTTTGGATTTGATTCACTGATTGAAAAGGTTCATAATAGCAATTAAGAAGTATTTGTGGTGCCTATTCAAAATTTGCAATCTATGAAAGGCTTGTTGTTTATTGACTGACCTTATGTTCTAAAATAATGACTTCAACATCATTTAACAGTCTTAGTATTAGCCACCCCTCTCTTTGGAATTACCCTTTTTGGTATCTGATTATCTGTAGCACTCTATTTCTTCACCTTTTTTATGCTTTTCTGTTTATTTCTTGGAGATAAGTCCCCTTGTTTGATGGTATGCTCTAAATTCTTGTCTATATTACTTTCATCATCTTCATTAACATTCTCTGCTCTTGTATTAGGTATAGTTTTTATCCCTATCTGGTGGGTAATAATGTCATGCGGGATCTTGGTAGGACTTTTATCTTCATTTGAAGGCTGCAAATCCGTTAAATGCTTCTGACCAGTGTCATCAGGTGATCTTCTTATATCCTTTCTAATATTTAGATCTTCCATCTCTGTAACTACTGCTAAAGGCTGAGCTGAATCATCCTCCATCTGATAAATAATAGCCTTCTGCAGTTGATCTGTATGTTGTGATTCCTGCACTATCTTCTCTTTATTTTCCTGTAAGTTATGGCATGAATGTCGTTGTTGCTCCTCTGATATTTTGTATGTCATAGACATGTTATTTTCTTTATGATGGTGCACAATATCTCTGGCTTTGTGGGAGTCAGTGAGCTGCAATTTATGCTCAAGTAAGACTCTTTTAAGGCTTTTTTGATTCTCTTCCACTCCATCCCCCCATTTAGAAGTGTTATCTTCCTTTTTCTTTGTATTTATCTCACTGTTGTCATGATTGGCTGATGTGGGTTTTGTGTTTTTCTTTGGGCTTGGGGTTTTGTCCTTAATAGTAGCTGATCCAAAGGATTTCTCAACCCAATCCTTTGTACTTTCTTCCGGCTTCTCTTTATCTTCCTCTCTATCTCCTCTTTATTTTCCCCATGTTTCAACACCTCAAAAGGATTAGCTATATAGAGAGAACCATCTGCTTCCTTATTGTACACAAATCTCATGCTTGTTAGATTCCATTTTCCAGTTCTTCTACCAAATCTCCATCTTCTATTCTCTTCTTGTTGATTTTGATTTTGGTTTTGTTGTTGTTGTTTTTCATCAGCTAACTTCTCCTTCCCCTCTGGTTGCCTTTACTCTAGATGAAGCACTCTACATTCATGCATCTCATGTCCTTATAGCTTACACTTCGAGCAATAAGTTGGTACCATATCATACTTGATTTTTACTTTGATGCTCCTAACTGTTTTAGTAACTTCATTTTCCATCTACATCATTACAAACAGATCTCTCTACTAGCAGGTCTAATTGGACTTTAACTCTAGCACAACTTGGTCGAGTTTTGTTGATGGTGGCTACATCCAAGTGCAAAGGTTTTCCAACCGCAGATGCAAAGGAAAAAAGGGATTCTTCGACAAAAAAAGTTGGCAGTAAATCCGAAAGGGATACTTATGCCAAGACCTGTGTAGTCTCCTCTTCTGGCCTAAAACTATCATATATTAGAGGTCGCATTTGATATGAATTTTTGTTCTTATCATTGATGTAATAAGCGCTCTTGTACAGTATGTTAACAAAATCTTCTACCAGTTCCAACCTTATTAGCACATGTCCATTACGAATGAACCATATTTTGGATTCACCTTTGATAACACAGTATTTTGGAATTTGTTCCCGAAGCTCAGCTATATCAGGCCATCCGTAAGAGAATTTACCCACAATTGCATATTGTAAATTTTTAATTATGTTCATTCGTTTTACTTCTTATTTTGTCCACTTAACAACAGGAACTCCTTCAATAATATCAACTTTCTTTCTTGGAATGGGCTCAACATTAAATTTCTTTTCTGCTTTTAGCTTTTTTGAAGGGTTAATAATCGAAGCATAGTTCCCAATTGGTGTAGTTGATTCTTTGGGGTTTGAAGGGATTTTTGTAGGTGAGTCTAGTGCTGGGAATTATGAAGGGAACCTGGCCAGTCACCTGAAGTAGCTGGCCATTGGTCGAAGCCATGATCGGAATGAAAGCTATGTTTTGTGTTGCATAGGGATAGGGTTTCGGAGAAAAATCTAGAAGTTGTTTGTTCGAACTCGTATACATATATATGATCTTGTTTCTTTTAGATAATTACATAACTTAGCTAATATTGATTTCTAATTATTTTATTTAATCTAATTTTAATTAATTACAATTGATAGTCTTCTCTTGCTTATTAATTTTTCATAATTACAATTTATAGTGTTTCGCATGTATTTTTTTTTCTATTTTCTATTAATTTCCTTTTCTTTTTCTTTTTCAGTTTTTTTCTTCTTTTTTTTCTTTTGTATTTTCTTTTTCTTTTTTTCCTTTTTATGTTTTCTCCTTTTTTTTTTATTTTTTTCTATTTCTTTTTCTCTTTTTTTTTTCCAGTTTTTTTCTTATTTTTTCTTTTCCTTTTTTTGTTTTTTCTTTCTTCTTTCTTCCTTTTTTTCAATTTTTCTTTTATGTTGTCTTTTTTTCATTTTGATTTTTTTTTTGTTTTCTTCTTTCCCTTTTTATTTTTTCTCCTTCTATTTTTTTATTTTATTTTTTCTCTATTTTCTATTACTCTCCTTTTTTTGTTGTATTTTTCTCCTTTTTCTCACATTTTTTCTCCTTTTTTTTTTCTTTTTGCTTTTCTCTTTTTTTTCATTTGTGCGAACTAGCAAATATAAATACAAGTGCGAACTATAAAATATAATTATAAAAGCGAATTATAACATACAAATACAAGTAGAAACTATAAAATACAAATACAAATGCGAAGTATAACGTATAGATACAAGTGTGAACTATCATTTGTATTTTTTAATTATTGAAAAGGAATGATTGATTTTCTTTTTACAAATATTTGTTTGTATTTATTTATACGAGTTGTATTTATTGATACAAATAAATACAATTCAAATTTTTATAAAAATACAATATTTAATTGTATTTCACTGGTTTCATTTGTTTGTAATTGTATTTGTATCAAGTGATATTTATTTATTTACAAATACGAATAATAATTTTGACATACAAATACAAAACGGTACATTTGTATCAAATGTACATTGCATATTTATATATTTTAGAATTAAGAAAATACAATTAATGCATTTACTTGTTTGTATACAAATGATAAATTGTACATAATCACGGCTAAGTACAATATGTAATCAACTTACAAATACAAATACAAAATAATTCTTTAAAAATAAAAAGACATCGATGAAAATAGAATACAAATACAAATATAATCTAAATATACAAACACAATAAAATTATAATACAAATATAATCCAATATAATATATAGTCAATTATAAAATAAAAATATAAAACAGTTCTTTAAAATACAAGTGCTAGTTATATAAAATATAAATGATGGTGCAAACTAACAAATACAAGTGCAAACTATAAAATACAAATATAAACGCGAACTACAAAATACAAATATAAGCGCGAACTTTAAAATACAAATACAAATATAGTTGTATCAATGAATACAAAAATATAAATGATGGTGTGATTATAAATAGATAAACAATTATGGTATTTACGTTATCATCAATGACTTATCCTCGAGTAGTTATATTTTTTAAAAATATAAAATAGAACAAAACAATGATAAAGAAAATAAGTAAAAAAAGAAAAGAAAAAAAAAAAAGAAAGAGAGATAGAAGAGAGAAAAAAATATATAAAAAACGAAAAAAATAAAAATAGAAAAAATTAGAAAAAAGACGAAGAAAAAACGAGGAAAACACGAAAAAATATAAAAATATAAAAAAAATGGTAGTGTTTTTGGCAAGACTAAATATATAGTGTATTTATGCTTTTATGAATACAGATCACTAAGTAAAAGTAAATGCAGCAGTTGTGAATCGAATACAGCAGCTAAATGGTACTGTATTTATATTTTATATGAATACTGACTATTGATAAAATCGAATACAGCGAGCGTAAATTGAATACAGCGGCTATAAATAATAATTATGTAAAATATGGCTATGAAAGGTGAGTTTTCCAGCAAAATATAGTTATTTTTGAAAGATTCCTTTTCTTTTATTCCCTTTTTTTTCAATGTTATTTATTTTTGTATAGATATATATTTCACACATAATTCGAAAGTAAAATATTACTATTTATTTTTGTGTAGAATTGTCTAATGCTAACATATATGGTACACCGCTGGATATTTTGATTTTGTCCATGTCTGTGTATCATTCATTATTATTATTGTCATGAATGGTCTTCATGGCTAATTACACATAGAAATAAAAATATCATAGAAACTCGATAAGCCCAATTTTATTCCAAATAATAAGTTCAACACTATATTCAAAATGTTTGATCACATATTTAAAATTATATTTTAACTCGACACTTTATAATATAAAAGATATTTCTAATTACTAAGATAATTTTTTGAAACGATTCAATTTCTAATGGTATAAATTTTGTCTTATGCAGATTGTATTGAAATAAAAAAAAAAAAAAATGGAGGATGCATATGTTGACAAATACAAAAAAGGCTTTTTTGTCCAAGAAGATAATTTAAGAGTAGAGGTCTCAATTAAATAAAGCAAAACTTACATAAATCCCAACTAGTTTACCCCTTGTTACACCTTATCTAATTTTTTATAAAAATTTCAAAAAAAAAAGAATATTTATTATTATTTTTGAGACATTCATTAATAAGAGATACATCTTTGGGGATACATCCAGTCAAACAATTAATGCGGAAAATAACATAAATTTATTTAATTAAGGAGTAAATCACTCTTCATATCTTCAAATTAATAGAAAATCTCTTTAAAACGTAATTAGTTATTATGTATATTTTTAAAATATTCTTGTCCCCATTCTATTTGTGGAATCAATCTTCTTTTCTCTTTTCTGTCTTTTGTTGTTACGTTTTTTTCTCAACTATTCGCCAAGGCATGTCTCACTGAACATCTCAATTACTTCTTTTGACATGATTTTTTCACTCTTCTAGAAACTTGACATTGCACCAGCTGCCAAACCTTGGAGGATGTTGTGGAATCTCATCAATGACTTATTTCATACCCTGAAATAGAGTTACTCATTAATTAAACATATCAGTCAACCAAATCATATATCGATAGGTAAAAATTACATGAGATACATTACAAATATATATTTATAAATGAATGAATAAAAAATAGTAATCCATATTCTATGTGTATATGAGTCACATTTTATCTCTTTATATTAAAAATGTATCTTTTTTGATAGTAAAATGTATCTCTTTATAATATATCTAGTTTATATTATGTATCTATAGCTCATATTTATCTTAATGTATGTTTAGTAAAAAAATACAAGATATACAGTACACTAATTTTTTAAAAGTACATAACTATAGAGAGATAAATAAAAATACTTGTGCAACATACGCAGAGATTTAAAATGAAAACGTATTTGATGCACTTTACATACGCAAAAATCTGACGTGTAACATAACTATAGAGAGATACATAAAAATACTTATTAACATACGCATAGATCTGAGATGAAAAATATATTTAAAGCCATCCTAACATCCTTTTCATGTGTAGAGCTTCACTTGTCTGGGATTGAAATAGAAGAAAAAATAATGAAATTCTTGATATTTTTGAAGTTAAAATATAAGAAAAAACAATGAAATGCATATACATTTATACAAGAAAAATTAATAAAAGAACTATCAAAAACGTTGAGGAGAAAAAAGTGTGAGCTATGAAGAAGGGGGGGAGGGGGGAGAGAGAGAGGGCGGGAGGATAGGGAGAAGAAAATTTTCTAAAAAATACTTTGAAGGAGGAGAAGGTTAGACATTAATGATATAAAATTGGTGAAGGAAGAGAATGTAAATTAGGTATTAATATATCTTAATTTCTAGGGTAGAAGTTATGTATCTGAAAATTTAAAAAGAGAGAATGTAAATTAGAAATATTTATAATTTTTTTACTAAGTGAAGAAATTTTTAGTATTTTAGGTAACTTAAGTTGTGATTTTGTTAAATTTTTTCTTAAATAAATACTATCTATATTTTACCTACTTATTGAGTTTTGATACTTAAAATCTAAAAATTATTGTTGTATATTTCAACGTTAAGGAACATAATATTTATAACACTAGCAAAAGTTTTGTCTTTGAGATTGGTATAAAATTTAATTCTAAAGAAGAATCATACAATGCATATAATTCGCATGGCTTGGTAAAAGGTGTTGGTGTTCAAAAGGGGGGAAAGACTAATAACATAAAAGACATGACCAGCTCAATGGTAAAGCCACTGAAGCCACTGCTTTAGGCCCGCACATATTAAAGACCCCAAAATAAGAACTCCTATGTACTAGCGCTCTATTTTATATGATACTCCCTCCACCTCCAATTATTTATGTGCTTCTCTTTTACACACTCCTTAAGAAATTATTAATTAAACGTGTTTGATTATTTTATTATTATTTATGTCTTTAAATATAATTTCTATTCATTGAATATTTATATTATTTATGTGTCATCTTGAGGTGTTTGTGTTTTTAAGAACACTTACTGTTAAAGATAAAATGAGAAAACATTATTAGTTTTATATTAAATTTTTAAAATGACAAATAATTTGAGATAACTAGTTTTAGAATTCTCTATATACAATTTGAGATAATGAGAATATATAATTGATGAAATTATTATTAATAAAAGATTTTAAACTTTATGTTTCTTTTTACTTAGCTGGAGTTATTCAAATTAAACGAGTAAGTAAATTACGATAAATTTCTTTCTTTCTTATCTTTCAAACATTTAACTTGCCAATCCAGTTTTCTAAGTGAGTTATTTCTCTTGACTTGTGTGATTGATCCATGGATCAAAAATTAAGTTATTTTGTCTCTTTAGTATATGAATATTGGTATTGGCAATGCTGTATAAAATATCTTGTATTAATAGGGTTCAGGAAAGAGTCGCATTTCAAGATGTGGTGTTTGAGGCTTATGTTGATGCAAGCACTAAAGGCTACTTTCATGATTCAAATCCATGACTTATATGTCACATAAAAACAACTTTATATTTTCTCCAAGATTTTCTCTTTGGTGTAACACAAAATAAATTTAAGGCCTCTTTTTGTGGTCCGACTTTAGGCCATCAACTCTATTGAGCCACCTCTAATAAATGGAGACACGACAAGATGTATACTTCTTTGTTTTTTGGAGACACGACAAGATGTATATTTCTTTGTTTTTGTGAAGGACAATCAGATAAATTTTTTTCTTTTCAAGAAAAAAAGCAGCAAAGGTTAGAATATAGATGCGGTTGTATGGCTCGTATAAAATTTAAATTTTCAAATGAAATATGAGAAGTATGTGAATTCAATGATGTGCACAGTCATCCCATGATAGAATATATTTGAAACATTTCATACATTCTGATCATAGGCTCACGGATGCTACAAAAAATATTCATACATTTCTTTCTTTCTTATCTTTCAAACATTTAACTTGCCAATCCAGTTTTCTAAGTGAGCTATTTCTCTTGACTTGTGTGATTGATCCATGGATCAAAAATTAAGTTATTTTGTCTCTTTAATATATGAATATTAGTATTGGTTGTGCTGCATAAAATATCTTGTATTAATAGGGTTTAGGAAAGAGTCGCATTTCAACGGTGTGATGTTTGAGGCTTATGCTGATGCAAACACTAAAGGCTACTTTCATGATTCAAATCCATGACTTATATGTCACATAAAGACAACTTTATATTTTCTCCAAGATTCTCTCTTTAGTAAAACACAATAAATTTAAGACCTCTTTTTGTGGTTCGGCTTTAGGCCATCAACTCTATTGAGCCACCTCTAATAAATGGAGACACAACAAAACGTATACTTCTTTGTTTTTGTGAAGGACAATCAGATAAATTTTTTTCTTTTCAAGAAAAAAAGCAGCAAAGATTTGAATATAGATGTTGTTGTATAGCTCGTATAAAATTTAAATTTCAAATGAAATATGAGAAGTATGTGAATTCAATGAGTCATCCCATGATAGAATATATTTGAAACATTTCATACATTCTGATCATAGACTCACGGATGCTACAAAAAATATTCTTAGTTCTATGATTGATGTCGGTATTCCTACAAAAGAAAATTATTTCATATCATCATAATGAAGTGGGTGAAATTAAAAATATAACATTCATTGAGCAAAATGTTTATAACTTTGTTCATGCACATAAGAGAAATATGATTAGTAGTGGAGATGAACAAACTTTGATAAATCATTCTATGAATTTGCAATCAGAAGACCCATATTTCTTTTATTCTTTCAAGTTGATGAACATGGCAGATTGTATAATTTCTTTTGAAAAGATAGTATATCTAAATTGCACTATGAATATTTTGGGGATGTGATAATTTTTTATAGTATCGTACAAATAGATACGATATGATTTGTGCTTCATTTGTTTGTGTGAATAACCACTAAAAAAATACATTCTTTGATTGCGCATTCTTATTCAATGAAACCAGTTATTCATTTGTTTGGGTATTTTTTAAGGCAATAGAAGGAAAAGCACCAAAAATAATATTTACCGGTTAAGCTTTTGCCATAACAGCCATTAAAGAAGTCTTTCCTGACACGTATCATCGATTATGTGACTGATACATTGACATAAATGCTTAAAAAGTATATTTCAGCTTTACTTTATATTGAAATTTCAACACTGTTTTAATACTATCTTGAGGAGGTGTAATTCGAAATCAAAGTTTGAATCCAGTATGGTAAAAAATTATAAATGATTGGGATTGTGTGAGTAATAGTTGACTTCAAAAGTTACATAATTTGAGGAAAAAGTGATTTCCTGCATTTAGCTGTTCTACTTTCTCAGCAGCCATCAAATCAACTCAAGAAGTGAGAGCACAAATAGAGTTCACAAAAATGTCATGCAAGACAATGAGTATAACTGAGTTTGTAAAGCATTATGAGTCACGAACAATTGAAATGCGATATATTGAAGCAACTGGGGATTATAAATCTCAAGGAAAGTCTAAACTATTCACCGAAAATTATTGAATGTTAAAGCATGTTGCTAGTGTGTACACAAGAAGGATTTCCACAAGGTTCCAACAAGAATTTTTGCAACAGGCAATCAAAAGAACACTCAATGCTAAAACTGATTATGGTACTACCAAATATATAATTTTAAAGGTTGAGAATGGACAAACTAAAGTTGTCCAGTTCAGTTTTCTTGAAAATTCTGTTATTTGCAGTTGCCATATATATGAGTTCATGGATTGGTTATGTTGTCACGCACTAAAAGTTCTGTTCTTTGACTTGAATTTTTCTTGTATATCTGAAAAATTTATTTTAAAAATATAGTCTAAGAATGCTAAGCATAGGAATGGATTTGAGGAATACACCACAACGAAAAAATCGGTGAATCTTTTATGACAATTCGTTTGAATGTGTTAATGAAAGAGTCATTTGATGTTATGACTTTAGCCGCCAATGATGAGGACCCCGAAGAAACTGCTAAAAAAATATTTGCATCGAACAAGAGTTGAGATTAGTAAACATTAAAGTGAAATGTACAGTGAAAATTATGGTAAAAATAAACACAAATTCAGTTCATTTGTTGATCCTTCAACAGGGTAAGGATCGAATTTTGGATCCAACTAAAAAAAAAAAAAAGAAAAATGGATATAGAAAAATGAAGCCAAAAGGTGAGGAAAAAAAAAGACATCACAGATAACATTCAAAAATAGAATAGGACTAACACAGAACAATCAATCTTTGAATACAACAGTAATTTTTGACATGCAATCAACCTTAACGCAACAAATACAACATGAGTCCATGGGATTAATTTTTGAGGTTTGATTTCTCTTCTAATTTGTTTTTTAAACATGAATGCAAGGACTTTTAATATACTTTTAGGACAGTTAATCTATTCTTTTTAAAATCAAATATGCAGTTACATGGAGATCCTCCCAACACTTTCACCCAATTTTTGAATTAAAAGTTGAATTTGCAATCTGAAGCTTGCATGCAGAGTCAAGGATCAAACAAACAAATAACGAAAGAAAATTCAAGCAAAGACAATCTGTAAAAATTGTGGACTTGAGTGCAAGCAATTTTGTAGTAAAATTAGTGCAAGCAAATGTTATTTTTGTATTTTGATACTAGAACTGACATGCAAAGACAATCTGTAAAAATTTGAATTTGTCGGGTATTTATAATATTTTTTCTAAAATTTAATTATGTGGGTAGCATAAAAATCTCATAAAAAGGTGAAAAAGATTCACACCTGAAAATCATAGATAATTAAATATGGTAGAAGAAGATCCAAGGAGATTTTCACCCAATTCTTAATCCTTTTTTAGTATTAGATTGAAGGAGATTTTCACCCATATTTTTTGTTCTTTTCAACTTCAAATGTGAGCTCACAGCAAAAAACACTAACTAGAATTGAACACCAAATTTTTAAATAAATTTATGATTTGATCTAAATATCTCATTTTAGTTTTAATAGAGCTTTTGGTTAAAAGGAAAAAGAATGAGACATTGTTTTGAAGAGAAAGTTCTTGGTTTTAATAAATTATTCAAAAAAAAATTGAAGAGATAATATTCAATAGACATGGACCCCATAATTCGCTTTTTTTGCAATTTTATTTTATTTAATTTAATACTTATATTGGAACATATATACTTTCACTTTTCCTTTTAACTGTAAAATTTTAAAATGATGTCCACTTTTCAGATGTTAAGAACTGAATGGATTCTATCACAACTTTGATTGGTTGGACCTAAATCATAGTAAAAATTTTCGTTAGGTGACCTCCATCCCAACGATTATGAAACACTTTTGGTATCAGAGCTAAAAAAATCAATGCTTTTATCTTACCTTTTCAAATGTGATAGTGTCACTCAAATATACTATCATACTCATATTTGCTTCCATTATTAAATGAAAGTATCATCAATGAGTATAACCACAATCTCTAAAACCACTTTGTTGGGGAAACAAGCGTTATCGCAGCTTCTTCCTTTTGATATCCATTATCATCTGTTGTTTATTGCTTTTTGGCTATTGTTCTCTTTTTTTGTGTGTTATTGTTCCTTTTCTAATTTCTTGGCACTGCTTTCCTTATTAGTTGTCATGTTTTCTTCGCTGCCATTTTTCTTTTCATCTTACTTTGATTAGCTACCCTTAGCTAAGGGTCCTTCGAAAACAGTTTTTCTGCTTCTATGAGGTAAGATCTGCGAACACTTTATTCTCTCCAAACCCCACTTGTGAAACATCACGTGTATGCTGATATTGTATGATGGTATACAAACTTTTGAAAGATCACATTAATGCAGAAATCTGTATTGCAGAAAATCTAAGCAAAGGGCCACATATAGCTTAAGAAAGTCCATCATAAGTATCAGATTATTGCTTCATTTCCTACTAAATGAGTGTATGGCATGCAAAAGAAAGGTCAAATTTCCTTTAGCACTCATCATAAAAGACAACAAAAAAGAAAATCTGGAACAAGTTTCAGTCCGAAATAGAGACTTTTTTCTTCCTGGTTAACTCAAAATTACAAAGTTTTCTTCATATGTTTGCCGATTCATTGAAGTGCCTAGCTTCCTGAAGTATACATCTAGTCCAAGTAAATACATGTACAAAACTAAAGCTTCCCCAATTATGTCTGCCTCTGAACCTTCTTTGATCATTGATCTTAAATGTTCAGAAAACATACGATTCGGCCACGAAAAAACTGCTGATATCTTGTTAGCTACTCAAATCTTTTCAATTAATGGCTTCTTCAGATTCAAAATTCCATGGGGATGGAGATTGCCTGATCAGATCAGGCAACTGGGGAAACCATCAAATGGTGGTACCTATGCTTGCTGAATGTCAATTAAGAATATGTTGTGCTATTGCTCCATGTTAATTAGTTCATCTTCCTTGCATTCTCTTATCCCTATTTCCATGATGTTGCCCGATGCAGAAGGTAACAACACGTCACAGCAATGCCTTCTTGGAGCTAGCAACTGGATATGACATTACAGCAAAAGATCCAAAAATTAGATATTAGGCTATTTTACAATGAACAGAATTTAGAGAGTAAGAATTTCAAGATACCTGTTTCTTGTCAAGGACTAATTTGTTTGATAACACTCTGATTTTTTCGAGTCTTCTAGGTGAACTCATATCAAATTTGCATTTATCAGATGTCTTTTTCGTGTAAACAGTCTCTGTTCCATTGATGCCGGAAGACACACTGTCCAAGAAATAGACAAGCTGCCTTTGGCATGGATCAAATGCATATTTCTTCGTATCTAAGTCGTATAATCCACCCAAATGACTACTTTTCCAGGGAGCGTAGCTCTCTTGCACGCGCTGAACATTTGGGAAAAGCACATTCTTATTAAACACTTGAACAGCATATCCCCAAGACACTGACACTGTCCAAGAAAACCAACGATCATAGCAAACTGTTTGCTGCAAAATCCGATGTGGATCAAAGCTTGCTGCATTGTACAAATGCTCCAGAGCCTTCCCTGTTGTCATATTTGGGAATATAGGATCAATTTTCTCTATATGATGCATAGATACCAATGGCCTAAGG
This sequence comes from Capsicum annuum, assembly GCF_002878395.1. Classification (NCBI taxonomy): domain Eukaryota; kingdom Viridiplantae; phylum Streptophyta; class Magnoliopsida; order Solanales; family Solanaceae; genus Capsicum; species Capsicum annuum. The sequence continues at coordinate 194,335,986 of NC_061117.1, read as the reverse complement.
GGATGTGCAGCCAACATTCCAAACACATTGCCATGAAAATCCATCTAGTATTTCAATTTCACAGAAACAGAACAAGATAGTCAGAAACGCAAAATTCACAATTGCCTAAATGGAAGTTTACAAAATATTCAAACGGTAAATGAAAATGACAAACTACATCAACATCCTCTTAAATTTGCCAGTAAATTTTATTCAGATACTCTCGAACTATGGCATGTTCAGATCGAGCACAATATGTAATAAAGTGTTCCAATTGGACACTTCCTACTCAAATTTTGGAAAACTCTTTTGCTTGTGTTTTCAAGTGCTCAGATAAGTTAACCACTTAAAATATATCACATCTTTTAATTATACACATTAACCTCACTAGCACTAAAACCTCTTCCATGTTCCAATTGATGTCAATGTGTATAACTAAAGGCGGAGACAAATTTAATGTGACTAACTTATCTATGTAATGGACTTTTGTGAACACTGCGTAGAAACTTTTTCAAAATATGAGCGGAAAGTGTCTAATATAATTATATAAAGACTTTATTACCATGTTCAAAATGCTAAATCGGAAAAGTCCATAGTTCGACTGTCCAAGTGAAATCTATTGGCAAGTTAAAGGGACTCTCGATGTATTCAGCCAAAAGAAAATATTACCTGATGAAACCCGGGCTCTCGAGTTAAACCAACACCAAGCTCTGTCAAACAGACATGAATTCTACCATCACTTCCATATAAATGAGGGTATCTTTCTATGCAAGAATCAAATACTTTAGCCAGAACTTTTGCCAATGGATAACTTATAGCAAAACCAGCTCCACCAAAAGCCATTTCGTAGGAAAAAAACTTGTTCTGCATAAAACTTTCTGAATTTGTCCCAATGTAGTACCAAAAGCCATGATCATATTTAGAAAGTGTCTTCACCAAATTTTCTGGGAAGAAAATTGTATCATCATCACCAAACACAAACCATCTGACATTAGAATGATTAAGTGCCACCGTCTCCGAAACGACACGTGCCACACGTATAGCTGAAGAGGTCCCACCTTTATGTGTATATTTGAAATGAGAAGTATCCTCAGAAATGCAAATTGGAGGTAGATCAGTTTCATTATTTGTGTAATTTGATGAAAAAAGTGGCATTTTTTCAAGAAACACACAACCCCTCATTTTATTAGGCTTCCACCAAAGCTTAACATATTCTTTTCTTTTGGACCATGATAGCTCATTTGATGCAATCCCAAAAACAACATGATCAAGATTTGTTTGGGTTGGTGAATTTCCATCATCATTTTGTAATGCAATTGAGGTATGGAAATGCTTGTTATTGGTGTTATTTGGAGCAAGGAAATTGGAACAAACAAGATAAATCATGCAACCAAAACATGATATTATAATGAGACTCTTGAAACTATTGGTGGAATAATATTGTGCCTTGCTAGGCAGATTGAAAAGTTGCATTTCTGAGGATGGATTGGAGGACAATGTAGAAGAAGGGGTTTAGATGAATTCAATTCACTACCACCCCTTATGGAGAAATTTGACAATCTTTATAATCTGTCTAAGAAAATCGGTTACATGCTACTACATGTTTTAATTACAAAGAGTTACTAATGGAAAATGTTTGGTTACATTTGAACAGGTAACGCCAGTCTTTTGAAGGGGTCCATTCAGAGGTCTCCATGTGGTGGAATTGAGTCAACAATGTTGACGGAAAAAAAAGAAATATTGGAGAAAAAAAGGTGGTGTTTCACCTTTTTTTTCACATTCAAAGAAAAGAAATTAGGAAAAGTCAACGTGTATGAAAATGTGAAAACTAAGAAAAGGTGCATACATGACATGACATGTGTTAATTTAGGATGGTGAGTTGGTTACATTAAAGGCGAAAAGAGACCAAATAAGAAAACACCAAAAGAGGGTTCGGTTGCCGAACTCTGGACCGGTACTGTTGGTGGCTTCTCTCTCTCGAACAACAAGTTTACCAAACCCATGTGTGGATCAAGTTTAACTCTTAGGGGTCGTTTTATAAGAGTTAAAGTCATGCTTATCAAATTCATCGATTCTAACGCATGCATTAGAATCATAATCGTTATCCAAAAAAATTTTCACGTCCTTTCTGCCATATTTATAAAGGATATTTTTGTTTTTATTTTTGAAATTATATAATTCATGTTATTTTTAATACACCAAATCAAACACTGCATAAGAAAAATGTAAGCATAACTAACATAAGCATCGCTAATGCAAATAGTACTAATACACAATATTTTGCACTACTCTTATACACCCTACCAAATGATCCCTTATTTACTTGGCACACTTTCTTTTAAAAAACTTTAATTATAATTATATTTTATTAAATTAACTTTATTAATGATATTTTAAAATAATATTACTACTTTGTGTAAATATTAAAGGTAGAAAAAGAAAAATATAATAAAAAAATTTAATTTTATGAATTAGACAAGTAAATTTAAGTAATTATTTTAGTGTAGAGAGTCAAGTAAAACGAAATTAAGGGAGCAATCAAAATTGTCCTTAATGTACGTGTTTTGATTTTACTTGCTCCTTAATGTATAAATATGGTGAATATTTTTTTTTAATAACTGTGGTGTCCGGATCAGCTTGCGCACACCTCGACTAAATTCACGGAATACCTGCCACCTCCCACCAGCAACAGGTACCAGATAACTCTGTCCACCAAGGCTAGAACAAATGGAAAGAAAACACCTAGTGTTTGTATCGACTGGAAATTGAACCTGAGACCTTATGGTGCTCATCCCAGCTTCATTAAACCACTAGGCCACACCCATTAGGTGCTAAACATGGTGAAAATAAATTGACACCTTCAACATCTTCCCATCCTGCGCAATTTTCTTAGCCCAATAGTGGACATTCTACTCTTCCTTTCAACTGTATATTTTCACCATAAAATTGTAGTAGTAATTTTCTTCAAGTCCTATCCCTACATCGAAAGTTTTCCGATGGCTCCTTCAAGTTGGGGTTGAAATTTTTTATGCCGCTTCTGATATCGAACTGAACAATACAAAATGGTACCTTTTGTTTCGCAGTTTGATAAGGGCCTTCATTTATTTTGACAGTAAGAGTAGCCATTATCTTTACTTAGCTTAGTGTGACGCCCCAAAGTTTTGGGGCCTGTCATTCGCCAGGATTGTGCGTGCCAACTAGGCCGCAACCTTGTCAGCTATGCAGGCGGCATGTGCTGAGGGAATATGCTGAAGTCGAAGATGAGGCAAAGGGGCATAACATGAGGCAACAAGCATCTATATACGTTGCATGACATGTCCTAAGAGTGCCAAGGTGATTTGGAGAGGGCTTGGTGTGAGCCCAAGGGGGCGGAGGCATGGTGAGGATCGTGTGCGGTGTTCGATGTCAGCGCCGTGCCATTTTGAGCTACAAGTGAAATCTAAGGATTCCGGTTTAGAGAGTTGATATTGATGGTACCTTATGTATGCTTACCAAATTTGGGGTCATTTGGAGTCCGTTTGGATAGGGTCTTGACTTGGCCAAAGTCCAGTGGCATTGTCGTAATTTGCTGATTGGTCCGAAGGCCATAACTCATTCCATGTGTATGGGAATGGGGTGAAACTTCATGGAGGTGTGAAGAAAGTCAAGAGAAAGGAGTAGGAACAAACAACACCCAATTTGAAGGTCGGATGAATGATCTAAGCCCCAGTATGATTCTCGGGCAAAATGATGTCTAGTGGGGGACATTGGGATTATTTATTTTAAGCATATATAAGGAGGGTATGAATGGTGACAGCCTACCAGCCTCCCCCGAGTGTGTCGACAGATGGCCACCCCAAGTGTGCTGCCTTGAGGGACAACCTCAAGGGCCTGCCTTGGCATGTCAAAGGAATGCGCAAGGTACTCATAGGGCTCGGGAACCCTATGGGCAACGCAAGGTCGAGTAGACTAGCGTTGGGCGTCGGAAAAGGCTAGAGGTTGGCTATATGAACCGACAAGCCCCGTGGGCTGTCTAAATGATGGAAGGATGCCTCCAAGCCGATAGAGCAATCGAGATACTCTCCCCAAGAGACTCGTGAGCTAACTTGTGAGCTTGGTCAAGGTTCAGCCAAGCGAGCAAGGGTCCGTTGGCCTAGACGCGCAGTTGTGGGGCGACACTGTGCTACGAAAGCTAGATACAAGTTGCGTGGGCTATGTTTGGCTATGCCATAAGACATGAGAGGGCATATCTAAGAAAGACGCTTGAGACAAAGGCCAAGGATTGAGGGTTGCCCTACTCGGGCGAAGCAAAGGCCAAGTGCACATGCATGAGGCGATGTCAAGCTTGAGGATAGGACTGTGCATGCGAAGGCAATGCTCAGGCCAAGGCAAGGGACGAGTATGTCCGTAGCCGTCCCCAGGAGCGCATATGGATGAGATCCACGGATTAAAGTTGCGCCAGAAGAGTTGCTTATACGTTGGCCATGTCAGCCGACATGTTGAAGGAGCGACACCAAAGGGGGCAAGCCTCTGAGGCGAGCTTCCCACAGGCACAGGATCGTGCTAAAGACCTGGGAAATGAGGAAGGCTGACCCATAGTTGGGGGAACCATGGGCGCCGCACGGGCAAAATTGTGTGCCGCTGACACGTTGAAAAATGAGCCCGTGACATTAGGACCAAACTCGCTTTTTAGAATATGTTAAAGGAATAAGATAATTTCCATCATGTTTACACATTGAGGATCAGATGGACGAAAGCCCGTACATTAAGAACCAATTTAATCACTTTCCCTTTAAGTGCAGTAAATCAAATAAATTCTAATTTTGAGCATATTAAGCTGCTTGTTGATCATATTCTCAATATTTGCAACTGTATCCATCAAATGTAAGCAAGAAATGTTTTCAAAACCACAGCTTGATGAGGACTAAGCTAATACATTTCTTGTGGATTAATATATGCCTTTCGTGCCACCTTACAAAACTTTCCTGAGGCCAGCCTACGCTAATCGCCGGCTGAAGAATTAGTTACCATATAACTCATCTTTCTCCAGTACAAATTCCTAAAATGTAAACCCGTAGTTCATAAAACATAAGAATAACAACTTCAGTGGTGAGTCGGAACACACCCAGAAAGAGCTTGCTTTTAACATGAGATCCCTGGCATCGACGAGCCTCCCAAGGTGCGGAAAAATGATAGTACTCATTCCAGAAGAGATGCAACATACATGACAGCCACACCCTCCCGCAATCGCATAAATCTGCAATGCCAAGGAGAAGAAATGAATTTCACTATTTGAAACTGTGGGAAGATGTAGAAAAGGCAAAAATAAGCGTTTAACCACTGCATTTTTGTCAGTTTTGAATGCAATGAACAACTCATTGCAAGTAACTCAAAATCTGTGCAGTGATAAGTTCAAACTATTGCAAAATAATGCATTCAACTTCCAAAACAACGCCCTAAAGAGAAAGCCGAAAGGAAATGAAATTTAGGGACAAGGAGTTCCGCAATTTGGTTTAGTGATGCACACACCATTAGGAAATTCTCTGATCTATTCCTGGCTAATTTCAGCATGTGAATCAAGCAATATGAATCAAAGCATCGTTATTATCACTACTAGCTAGCAAAATTCATGAATGATTATTCCACACGTGTCAATTTCAAATCATAATTTTTTGCGTGTGCATATATATATGTAAGAGATTCTTCGCTACCGATATACCTGCTGCTATTAAATAGGGTGGCTTAACCTGAGCCATGTTACATAAACAGAACACTAACAAAATCATATAAGTACCAATTCACAGTTTGTTCATCCATGTTATACTGGCCAAGTATGTCAACTAGAGGTTATTGAGGCGTGAGTGTGAAATTGTGCTATGCAGTTCTTATATTTCAACATTAAAGAAATATGAAATATCATGAATCAGTAAGTGCAACTTGCCAGAAACTTCTTCACGTGGTCATAGAACTATATTCTTATAGGCTTATCGGCTTGTCTTTTCCAAATTCTAACTGAAGAGAAATTATAACGAAGGAGTTGAAAGGCACTTGGGATGAAAAGCATGAAATCCCTATGGTTTTGGATGTTAAATGCTATCCCCATTCAGCTATTAGTAGCCACCTTGTGCATCCAACAAGGTTGCATAACATGCCAAACCTAATTTTAAATTACAGATGACTCCCAAAATGTTTTAACAGATAATAGTGAGACAAAAGACAAATGAAAGACTATTTTAATCAATTTCGCCTTAGCTTTTGTTTTGATTACAAAAAAGCATTGAATATGTCGAAATTTCACCGTCGATTTTGGTCAAAGTACCCAAAATTGGTTCACCAAATTGGGTATATATCCCACACCCACACCCATGCCCTGTTGACAAGGGTGTGGCACCAAAAGTGAAGACTCCGAACAACTTAGGTTTGGTTAGAGATTTGAATATGATTACCAAACATAATATGATTGTCTAGTATTAGAAAAACCTTATTTGCCTTAAAGACAAACCATTCACTATTTAGTGAAATATGTCCAAATTGAGCACAATGAATGTGGTAGGTTCACATAGCAAGCATAGGTGAGCATAATCGGTTTTGAAATTGAGGAGTTATTGTTGTACTTCATTACTAAATAGAAGTTGAGAAGCATAAAGCCATTAGACATTCTTTAGGGTTATACTGCCTTGAGTGTCTAGTACAAGGAGGGTTAAATTAAGCACAAAGTACCCACTCTACCTAAACTAATTACCTGTGCCCCCCACCACCACCACCACCAACCCCTAAAACCCCCAACCCACCCCATGAACGAACGAGTCAAATACTCACAAAGCCCAAAATATTTATCCCAAATGCCCCTAAAGCGACAAACTGCACACATTCAACCTTGTAACATAAAATGTCCCTTGTTCCCTCATGTGTAGTAATTAATGCATCCCCCAGTTTAAAATTATTCTTCATTAATATTTTTTTCCTTTCGTGTATTTTGTCTCTACCTTCCTCACCAACCCAAATTCTTACAAAAATTAAAAATATCAACTAATTATTTTTAGACTAAGAAAAATATAAAACAATAAAATAATTAAGTTATAACAAAAAATCCATTAAGAAAAATATTAAAATCACCAATTTATTATTTAAACCTAAACTAATGGTCAATATACTTTATAAAAAGAATACAACAACAACATACCCAGTATATTCCCACATAGTGGGGTCTGGGGAGGGTAGAGTGTACGCAGTCCATACCACTACCTCTAAAGAGGTAGAGAGGCTGTTTCTGATAGACCCCCAGCTCAAGTTAGAAGACAGCATACAAAAGCATGAAAATCCTAGAACACAATAAAATAACAACGGTACGACATCCACAGAAAATTGCATGTTGCCAAACACAAGACCCCAAAGTCCACCTAAATACTGACAACGCCTCAACCACACCCTTAACCCTCTATCCTAATACTATTCCTCCATATCTTCCTATCCAAGGTCATGTCCTCAGTCAACTGTAACTGCTTCCTGTCACGTTTAATCACTTCTCTTCAGTATTTCTTCGGCCTACCCCTACCCCGCTTGAAGTCAACCAAGGCCAACCGCTCACACCTACAAACTGGGGCATCCATGTCCCTCCTCATCACATGACCAAACCATCTCAACTTCACTTCCCGCATCTTTTCCTCCACTGACACCACTCCCACCTTCTCCCGAATAATATCATTCCTAACCTTGTCAACCCTAGTGAATCCACACATCCAACGCAACATCATCATTTCCGCCACCTTCAGCTTTTGGATATGAGAATTCTTAATCGGTCAACACTCCGCTCCATACAACATAGCAGGCCGGACTGCAACTCTAAAGAATTTGCCTTTCAGCTTGAGAGGCACCTTCTTATCGCATAGAATTCATGAAGCGAGCCTCTATTTCAACCAACCAGCCCCAATACGGTGGAAGACATTCTCATCTATCTCTTCGTTTCCCTGAATCGTAGACCCGAGATTCTTAAAACTCTCCCTCTTGCAAACCGTTGGGAATCCAACTTCACTAACACCTCCTGCTCTTGTCTCGAGTCACTAAACTTGCACTCTAAGTACTCCGTCTTGGTCCTACTCAATCTGAAACCTTTAGACTCTAGGGCTTGCCTCCAAACCTCCAGTTTATCATTAACCCCTTGTCGCGACTCATCCATCAAACTATATCATCTGCGAAAAGCATACACCAAGGCACCTCACCTTGTATTTTTCGCGTCAACACATCCATCACCAAAGCGAATAAAAACAGACTAAGAGTTGATCCCTGGTGCAACCCTGTCAAGACCGGGAAATGCTTAGAATCTCCTCCCACTGTCCTTACCCGAGTCTTCGCTCCCTCATACATGTCCTTAATCGCTCTGATGTACGCCATCGGGACCCCTCTCGCCTCAATGCATCTCCAAAGAACCTCCCTAAGGACCTTGTCATACGTCTTTTCCAAGTCAATAAACACCAAGTGAAGATCCCTCTTCCTCACTCTATACTGCTCTATCAGTCTCCACACAAGGTGAATTGCCTCGGTCGTGGAGCGACCAGATAGACACAATCTTCCTCAACCTCCACTCCACCACCCTCTCCCAAATCTTCATCATGTGACTCAACAACTTAATACCCTGATAGTTGTTGCAACTCTGAATATCACCCTTGTTCTTATAAACAGGGATCATCGTGCTCCATCTCCACGCCTCAAGCATCTTTGCTGACTTGAAAATATTGTTAAATAAGTTGGTCAGCCACTTCAACCCTGACCCGCCAGAGAACTTCCAAAAATCTACCGTTATCTCGTCGGGCCCCATCACCCTCTGCCCCTCTGCATCTTGCGAATGGCCTCACTAACCTAATCTACCTTAAAACGCCGACAAAAACCAACGTCGCGACCCTCCCTGGAATGCTCCAACTCCCCTAACACAACACCTCTATCCCCCTCATTATTCAAGAGCCTATGAAAATAAGACTGCCATCTTTTCTTAATGAGGTCGTCCTCCACCAAAACTCTGTCATCCTCCCCCTTAATGCATTTCACCTGGTCGAGATCACGACCCTTCCGCTCCCTAACCTTGGCAAGTCTAAACATCCTCTTCTCCCCGCCTTTCTCCTCTAACCCCTTATACAAACTTTCAAAAGTTGTTGTCTTAGAAGCCGTGACTGCTAACTTAGCCTCCTTTTTTGCTAACTTGTACTTCTCTCTACTCACCCGCTTCTCTTCTTCATCCTTACTCTCAACCAACTTAACGTAAGCCGCCTTCTTCGTCTCGACCTTCTTCTTAACCTCCTCATTCCACCACCAACCCCCCCCCCCAATACCGGCCAGAACCGCCCCTCGAAACACCCAACACCTCTCTAGCAGACGCCCTGATGCAACCAGCAACCCTATCCCACATACTATCCACGTCCCCTCTGCACTCCCACTCTCTCATCCCCTCCAACTTCGCCCCAATCTCCAAAGCATTAACCGGAGTCGGGCTGCCCCACCTAACAGTAGGCCGACCCTTCCCACCCCGCCTCATCCTGCCTACTTTATAAAAAGAATAACTTATGAAAATGAAAACAAAAATTATATCTAAAAGTCAATTATATTTTTATTTTTTTTTGTAGTTTTTGCACAAGTAAAATTGTTGGAATGATATAAAAACAAAAATTCTTTATATCTAATTAGAAATATATATTTTTATTTTTTGTCATATTATCCTCTTTTTTGTATCATTTATTTTTAAGATAAAATAACATACAAAGATAAAATATTATCTAATTATTTTTGAACTTATACAAATATAAAAAATATAATAAATCAAAAAAAGGGCAACTCGATGCACTAAAGCTACTGCTATGTGCGGTATCCGGGGAAAGGCCCCGCTACAAGGGTGTATTGTACACAGCCTTACCTTGTATTTCTTCCAGAGGTTGTTTCCAAGGCTTGAACCCGTGATCTCCTGGTCATATGGAGGCAACTTTACCAGTTACTCCAAGGCTCCTTTCCAAACAATAAATAATAAAGAAAAGAATTTTTTCATTGAAGGACTAGAACAGTCCTTTATGATACATCACATTATACCATCTATTCTGATGGTATCATTACGGACTAAAGCAAACCCTAATGATACCATGTTAGTATATAGATATATTGTGTAATTATGATGGTATCATGGTTTCGCTGAAGGGTTGAAGCAGGTATCAGTGATACCATGACAGTATATACGGATTGAAGCAAATCCCAACAATAGCATGTTGGTATATAGATATATTATGATGGTATCACGAAGGTCTCACTGAAGGGCTGAAGCAGTTATCAATGATACCATGTTAGTATATAGATATACTGTGATGGTATCATGGAAATCTCACTAAAGGGTTAAAGTGGGCATTAATGTTACCACGACAGTATATAAATATATTGTTATGGTATCATTACATATTGAAGCAAACTCTGATGATACCATGTCAGTATATATACACATTGATGGTATCATGGAGGTATGACTGAAGAATTGAAGCAGACATCAATTATACCATGATGGCATATAAATATACTGTGATGGTATCATGGAAGTCCCACCAAGGATTGAAGTAGACATCACTGATACCATGACAATATGTATGATATATTGTTATGAAATCATTATAGACTGAAGCAAACCTCAATGATACCATGTCAATATATATACACTGATGGTATCATGGAGGTCATTGAGGTCTGACTGAAGGATTGAAGTAGACGTCAGTGATACCCTGATAGTATATAGATATACTGTGATGGTATCATGGAGGTCCCACAAATGACTGAAGCAGACATTAATGATACCATGGCAGTATATAGATATACTGTGACGGTATCATGAAGGTCTCATTAAAGGATTGAAAGAGACAATAATGATACTATGACAGTATATAAATATATTGTTATGGTATCATTACAGACTGAAGCAAACCCCAATGATACCATGTCAATATATATATGTATATTGTGATGGTATCATGGAGAGGACTAATTTAAGGATTAAAGCAGACATCAATGATACCATGACAGCATATAGATATATTGTGGTATCATATGGACCGAAGCAAAGACACATCTGTGCTCCCAATATAGCTTGGAAACCTTCTTCGGGTAAAGCAGTTAATTTATGGGTTAATCAATGGATACCCGATTCCCCTCCCCTTCGAAAAATTCTTTTTGGCCCCTTGACCTTAGAAGAATCTTCCTTTAAACTTTCGGAACTCTGGGATAGTACTGGTTGGAGGTGGGAAAAAATTTCTATGCAGCTTCCTCCGGATATTAGATCATAATTTCTATCTATTACTTTGGGCTTGAATTCTAACAATCTTGACATACCCTATTTGGCAGGCTCTTCCAATGGTTTATTCACGACCAAAAGTGTCTATCACTACTCTTTGGCTTTGCTCTAAGGAATGTCTGCCCACTTTTAGTTATCTTAATCGTTTAGGTATTGTGAATGATCCAATATGCCCTATTTTTCACACTTTGCAGAGACTACTGCCCACATCTTTTTACAATGTTACATTACTAAAAAGTTTTGGTTGCATTTTGGTTTGAATATTGATTTGCTTGATCTATCTTTATCTCATTGGTTAAATGCCCTTAAGCATGTCAATTTTCCTTCTTTTTCATCAACTCCTCCATCGCTTTTTGGTTGGCTGAACTTTTTCCCTTTTGCGTTGTGGAATCTATGGATCAATAGAAATACTAATCTCCATGAGAAAAAAAAAGTCCCTTTTGCCAGTTTGTATGGTCACTACCCAAGTCATCGAATACAAGCTCCTCACCACTACCAAGTCCCACCTTCATTGTCAAGTTTCTATTCCCATTACCTGGATAAAGCCCCCTATAAATACATATAAATTAAACATAGATGGTTCCTTTATCCCCGGTCAAAATAAAGGTGGCATTGATGGTGGTGTTCGAAATTTCCATGGAGATTGGATTGTGGGTTTTATAGGCTGTTTTGATGTTCCAAATCCTACCTCTACAGAACTACAAGCCTTGGTGCAAGTCCTTGAATTAGTTGCAGCATGCCATTATCCACCCATAAAAATAGAAGAAGATTCCACTGAATTGCTTAATATGTTTGAGGTAACCTCTCCAACATGTAACCCGTTGCTCTCTTTATGCAGGTTGTTATTGAGGAGATTGGGAATCTAGTACTCCGACAAAATTTTCCTGAAGTAAATGCAGTTGCTGACTTTTTGAGTAAAATGGGATCCTGACTACCTACCACTAATCAAGTTACCGTTTTGATGCAGCCTCAAGTCGACGCCTTCCCTATGCTTTTCCATGAGAAGCAAGGATTGTCCACTTCTAGATTAGTTAATAGAACGGTGTAATAAGTTAGCTAGTTGGCGAAATTTGTCTGCACTATTTAGTGCTCCGAACACTACTTTTGTCCCATCTGTAACTGTTTAATATCAATAAATTTATTCCCTGTTAACCCAACAAAAAAAAAAGAAAAAAAGAATGAAAAAAGGAAATGAGAAAAAAAAAGAAAAAGAGAAAGGAAGTAGATAAATAAAAAGGAAAAGAATTAAAAGGGAGATAAATAACTAAAGCTACAAGGGAAGAGGGCATTTAGTTAGAAATAGTTTACTCCTGTGGCCTATGGGGCATGAATGTACTTTCCCCTTAAATTAATTATTATTATTTTACATATTCGACTTTATGTTAGTGTGGATTTAAAAGTCACACACAGCTATGACAGCACAGTTCACTATTAAGTATCTCGCGATCATCTTCCATATAGGTAGGTATTAAATATTCTTCCTATCCTCACATTGCCTTCTACCAAATTTATATGTAGGGGTGGATAATGGTTATTCATAAAAAGAAAACACTGCACATCTCAGAAGGCCAACCAAGTACTTTAGTCAGCTTGCGTACATTTCGATTAATATTATCGAATATTTATTATCTCTCTCCAACACAAATATCCGATAACAGTCCACCAAGGATTAGGCATAGATGAAGAAATCATTTGAACGACTTGCGAACACTAATTCTCACTTAGGATAGGTGCAGAGATGGGGGAGGTACAGTTAGTTCAAAGGTTCCATAAATCCGTAATCCAAATTGTTGCAAAAACCGATGATGCCGACTTCAAGAAATTTATTTACAACAAGACACAGAACATTTCTACATCCAAATATCCCAGTGATAGGTAAAGCCATTTTGGTTTATAAAAAGAATACCAAGCTGTTACATTTCTAATTCAAAGAAAGGATATGATTCAGTCATAAACAGATAACAGAAATAGGGGACACCACAATTAAAGAGTCATCAGAAAAGGCAAAAAATATTGCAATAACGAGAGGTAGGACCTTATATGATTTAGAAACTGGAAACCAGAATAGCATTGGGAGAAATAGTCTTCTGTTAATCAAGGAAGGGAATAAAGGCGGAAAGGCAAAGGCGTGTAATGTCTTTGTAACAAGAAACTGTACCTTTTAAAACTATGAAGTCCCTGTCAAAAGTCTGCATGATCCCTGCTCGTCCGTCCAGCCATGGATTGACAGGTCATTTTTTAGAGCAATTTTGAGGATCTTACTAAGTCTTCATTGAGATCAACTCATCATACCCACATTGTCTAATACCAATTATCATCGTCTCACTGATGGGTGATGAAATGTCACAGCATGGCCGACGAGGAACTTTCAACTGATACAGGTAACTCAGACGTTCAGCAGAGGAAGGGCAAGATAGTAATACACCACAGAGAAAGGAACAGCAACAATAACAAAACAATAGAAATAAAGTTGAGTGTCTACAAGCAAACTAGAGTACCTGTTCAGCATCAAAGGCTAGCTTCTGCGAGAAGACTCTTATCTTGACCAATTTTTTTGTAGGATTACTTCTTATGCAGTTTGCAGTATCGTTTCTAACATATTCAGTCCATATTCCATCACTACTAGAAAGAACATTTTGCAAGAAGAAGACCACAGGTCTTTTGCATGGATCACTGGAGAAGGCTCTAGTGTTGAACATATATTTTGCAGCGACATTTTTACCCCTTTTCCATGGTCTAAATGTTGGCTGCAGCGAGAGCAGATCTGGAAGAAGTTCGTTCCCTTCAAACACCTGAACCGCGTAACCCCATGCAACTGAAACAGTCAGTAAGTTGGACTTGTCGTAGCACACTGTTTGTTCCAAAATCCTAGCAGGATCAGCATGGACAGCTTTGAAGAGATGGTCCACAGCTTGAATCCTAGTCATGCCAGGAAAAAGTGGCTCCACAGCATCCAAGTGATGAAGTGATAACAGAGGAGATAATGGATGTGCGGAAAGGATACCAAACAGATCTCCTCGAACATCAACCTATTAATGAAAGCAATTTTGACTTATCATACAAAACTAAAATCATGAACATTATAGGTGACTTACATACTATCATGTGCAACCTCAAATGGCTAGTTCATTTAACTTCAATAAGCAAAGAAAAAACATTGACGTTAGACTCGTAAGCTCACGAAAAGGTAGCATACAGAAAACATAATCCCTCCATTCCAATTATTGTGATGGTATTTCCAATTAGTTTGTCCCAATAAGAATGATAATTTTTTTATATTTAGAGAAGTTTTTACTTGAAACTTCCCAAATAAAATAACAACAACAACAACATACCCAGTGTATTCCCATAAAGTGGGGTCTGGGGAGGGTAAAGTGTACGCAGTTCATGCCACTACCTCAGATGAAGTAGAGAAGATTGTTTCCGATAGACCCCGGCGCAGGAAAATAATATTAACAAATAACCACAAGTTTAAAAATAGTTCTTTCATCAACTCCATGCGAACTAAACTACCATCACATAAGTTGGGAGGAGGGAGTATAAATATGAACACCGTAAAGTCATTTGTATCAACACAAGACTTATTTCTACTATCATTGCAATTGCAGAATTACAATAGATTGAAGAAAACAAAGCAGTTGTGCAATGCGACAACATGCTTAAACAGAGTTCCCATAGTTTCAGTTCACTGCTAACCGAATAAGCAAAAAGATATCAAAAGCTGAAACATTCTATGTAATACACGAACTTGACAAGAAAGAATCCATTCATAAATCATTTCACAATTTCAGATATTACCAACACTCTTTATCATTTGACTCGTGTTTTTACTTAATTATCATCTAACAGATTTTATGATCATCCAAATAAGGTCATCTCATGAAAGCCAGCTCCAAAATTCCTTCTTGGTCTACTAAAAACAAACCCCAGAAACAAAAATGAATACTAATAAAGTTCTTTCATTATTCCATCCCTTTCAATTTATTTGCCTCACTTACCTTTTTAGTCCGTCTAAAGAAAGAATGCATCTTTCCTTTTTTGGCAACTCTATGATACTTTTTTTTACTCGGAGCTCCCAAGTTCCACCCTTTTTCTCCCTTGGTGACTCGACTTCACAACGTTAAGGTAGGAAGTGACGGTTGCTTACCATCCAAGTAACTACCTCTTGTCGAACTCTACAATTCTAACTTTTCACATGGCATTTTTAGACAACAAAATTAAAGAACATTTTGGTACATTCTATATGTCTTTAGTTTAAGATCACAGGATTCAATAGTCTAAAGGTTAAATCCCGTGTCAAGTCAACCCCAGACTAACAAATTAATAAAATGGGTGAAGCATTACGTACCAAAGTCGTTACACAAAATGGGACTTTCCGTCGTTATCTAAAGCTGGATCTAACAATATGATCCAGTAAAATTGAACTAACAATCAAAACAAATACTGTATCTAAACTAATAACACAAAACAATAGGCAACAACAATCCAAACAAGTAATAACAAAGTTTTTCATTATCAAAAACCTCACCTGATGAAATCCAGGTTCACGTGTCAACCGTACTCCAAGCTCAGCAACACAAGCAAAAACTCTAGAATCACTTCCATACAAATGAGGATACCTCATCAAACAAGAATCTAAAACCCTCGCTAAACCCTTTGCTAACGGAGCACTAAGCGCAAACCCACCTCCTCCAAATGCCATGTCAAACGAATACTTCTCATTCTGCTCATAACTCTCCGAATTATATCCAACATAATACCACTTCTCACTATCATACTTCGACAAAACCCTAACCAAATTATCCGTCAAAAACACCGTATCATCATCGCCAAAAATAAACCACCGGGTATTCGAAAAATTCACATTTTTCACCAAATCAAAGGTATCCTTCACAATCCTCGCTATCCGTATCGCCGAACGACGACCAGACGGAAAAGAATAAGGAAACTTCGAAGTGTCAGAAGAAACAACAGCCGGAACAGAAAGGGTAGAATTGGAAATTGGATTATCGAGGAAAACGACGGCGTTTGTTGAATTGGGATTGTACCATAGGTTAATGTAACGGCGACGGTTAGAGAAAGAGGAAGAGGAAGCGGCAATTGAAAAGAAGAGGTGTGAGAGTGTAAGATTAGTGGGAATTGAGGGGGTTTTGGAGAAATTCGGGTTTGGGTTAAAGGAGGATTGAGGGTTTTGGAGGTGGTGAAGGAGGAAGATTAAGTAGAAAATAAGGAGGGTGGTGAAGAGTAAGAGAAGATCTTTGAGACGATTTTGGATATGGCGGACTGTTGGGAGCATGGGCATTTCTCTGTTGGATGATGAAGTGAGCATGGGAAGTAGTGATGGTGAGTGAAGTGTGGAACTGTGCTGTTGTGAGCAGATCTCAGATGTTCCGTTCGTGTGTCTGCGTACGAAAGATGGTTTACCTCGTGAATTTGTTGTCTGATGAGAACTGAAAAAGTTGGACCAAATGTCCTCACACGAAGCATGGGTCACTTTTCATTTTTTTTTTTTTTTTGAAGAATAGTGTACAAAAAAATTATGATGTGAAAGAAATTTAGACCCCGTTTGGCCATGAAAATTACTTTTTTTTTTTAAGTTTCAGTTGGAATTCAAGATAAGTTGGAGTTGGAGTTATGTTTGATTATGAATATAATAAATTAAAGTTGTTTTTAAAATTTTGTGAGAGAAATATAAATGAAAAAAGTGAAAATAATTAAAACTTGTTTTCACTTTTTAAAATAATTTTTTGGAGTTGGATTTAAAAAATTCATGATCAAACGGAGCATGTTTTCACTTTTTTCACTAAGGGTGTGTTTGGTATGGTGGAAAATATTTTCCTAGAAAATGTTTTCATAGAAAATAAGTTGGGGTTTTACTTATTTTCTTTTGTTTGGTTGTTGAATGGAAAATATTTTTCAAAAAATATTTTATGATGTTTGGTTGATGAATAGAAAATATACTATTTTTTTTACCTAAATTTTAACTTTACATGAGTGTGTGACCCTCTAATTAAAAATATAATATATATGTTCTAAAACATAATATTTAGCTACACATTTTTAATCATTCGATCAATTTGTATCAGATGTGACATCAACAATTATACATTCATCTGACCAAATTTAGAAAACAATGTATTTTTTATTACGTATAATAAAATAAATTTATAATTATGTTTTTTTTTATTTTCTTATTCATTAAAAAGTAACTTCTTAATATGATTTATGAAAGAAAAAGTCAAAAAAAATGAGTTAGGTGGTACTTAATTTGACAAAACGAAACAATAATTTTTTTAAATTTTTTCTTTCGTAAGAAACGTAATAAAAAGTTATAATTTATAAGTTGTAATACAATGTTTTAATTTGTAAAAGTTAAAAAAGTTATAAAGTTTTAATTTATATTTTTTTAAAAAAACTCAGTGTACTATCACATCACTTCTTTATGTTAAATCATGTAAACGTAATAAATTATTACTACGTTTTACTAAAACTTTTTTACTGTACACATCCGCTATCAAACCGTTAAAAAAAAGGTATAAAAGGTAATAAATTATTATGTTTAGCCTATTTTGGTAATATATTAAATAAATGACCTATTTTGATCATTTTATTCATATTTTGATTTATTTTGGTTCCAAATTTCCATAAGTCACATCTCAATATTTTCTAGAAAATAACTTCCCTTGGCTCCTGAGGGAAGTCATTTTCTTTCAAATGGAGAAAAATGAGTTCCTTTGGAACATATTTTCCCAAAGTTATATTACAACCAAACAAAGAAAAATAGAAAAATATTTTTCAGAAAACATTTTCCATCATACCAAACACACCCTAAAGTGAAATAATTTTTCGGAAAAAAGAAAAAAAATTCTATGGACAAACGGCTATTCATTTGAATTTCAAAGTTTGAAAAGTGATATATAAAATTGATACGGAGGGAGTATTCTAAGTTAATTTTTTTATGTGATTTTGATTTGACACGACAAACTTTAAAAAATACTATGTAACAAAAGAAATTTAATTGGGATAACAGTTTAAGTTTAATTATAAATTTGAGCACGAATTTTAGAAAACTTGTATATATGAAAAGTAGTAAAAAATAATATAAGTTACAATTATTGATAATTCAAAAGATATATGAAAAAATTATGATCAAAGATAATTTTATTTGAAAAAATTTAAAAAGTAACACATAGATTGAGATGAAGAGTGTACTTCAAGTTAATTTATTTATGTGATTTTAATTCGACAGGAAAAAATCTCTCTCTATATATATATATATATAAAAGAGAATAAGTAGCATGGGGCTTTGAGCCACAGGTGACAAAAGAGATTTAAACTGAGATGTAGGTGACACAAGTCTTAATAATTTAGTAGATGTGACAATTACTAAATTATGGATTAAGAAAGTTTGGAAAATTTCAAAATAACTCATAAGTTTTTAAATTTACACTTTGATCCAAATATTAGTTAATATAACGAGAAACGAAGAAAAAAAGGTGTATTTTTCTCTCTCCTCATCCGTTGTTATTTTCTCTCTCTTCGTGATATTTGTTGTTCATTGTTGCTGCTGCTTTATTCATCATCTTCTGATTCATTATCATCATCTTATACTTCATTATCATCTTCATATTCTTCTTGTTGACCATTGTTGTTGTTACCCCAATTGCTGCTCTTTGGCCAAATTCTTATGTCAAAATTTATTTCGTAAATCACTTTCAACTTTGGCATTTACTTGAGAGGAGACTTTGGTAAGTCAAATTATGCTTTTTAGTTGAATTTTTCATCTACGTAATTGCTAGTGTGCTGTTTTTTCAACAATAGCTAGCACGTGAACATAAATGCAACATAAGAGCAATCTGTTTAAACAGATCCATTATCTGTGGCACCAGATAAATGTTCTGTTGTAACAGTAGACTCATGTTGGATTCATGTTTATGGTTCTAGGTGCCCGTATTATGAATCGAATAGATAGGTATTCTGTTGCACCAGATTAGTAATCTGTTTCAACAGATAAATAATCTGTTTCACCAAATTACTAATCTGTTTCGAACAACAAAATATAGCTCTTGTCACAAACCCAACAGATAACTCAACTAATATGTCGCTCTCTTGTTATTGATACTGCAATCAAATTATTCCTTAATTGTAGACATGTCATTCATTGAGAAAAATAAATAGACAGAACGAAAATTAAATAAGAAGTAAAAAGTCAAATGCATCAAACATAAATTTTTATAAAACAAACAAAAAAATACATAGATAAAAGAAAAAAAACTTAATTATTATTATCATCATTATTATTTGTATGGACAACCGGTCAATCTTCAACTGGCAGCAGCAGCGCCCTCCTCAGCCTGCGGATCTCCCGCAGCATCCTTACTCTAACGGCGACCAACTCCCAATGCAGGTCATGAACCTCCTTCTGCAGTTCTCCCATGGCGTTTCATAAAATAGCGATATCCCACATAATATCAGACATATCTAGAAAACGCTTAAGTTGACAAAACACACACGTAAAAATAAAAATAAAGAAAAGAAAGAATTCGAATGTAATACAACGTATATTTACACAAAAATCAAGAAAAAAAACTTACCAGAGACAGGAAAAAACAATCAAGTCCTTGAAGAGAAAGTAGTTGAAGGTGTAACAAGAGCAAAGAATAAATAGTGTGTGTAGTAGAATGAACGATTAAGTAAGGAGGGACCTATTTATAGAGGATTAAACTTGAATGAGTTAGGCAAAAAATCGCAACTGTTCACCTCTATTTATTAATGACATTCTTGATTACTGTAAAAAGTTATGACTTAATTAAATTAAGCAATATTGTGATAAGTCATGACATGATTTTTTAATTATATAAATTAATAAAACAGATTTAAAGGCGCAACTGTTCACCTTCATTTATTAATGACATTCTCGATTACTTTAAAAAGTTATGACTTAATTAAATTAAGTAATATTGTGATAAGTCATGACTTTTCAATTTTATTATTATTAAAATAATTAGTTATTTCCAGGAACCATTCTTTTTTACACTAAGTTGGACAACAGATTATATATCTATTGCATCAGATAACTCATTTGTGACAACAAATATATCATCTATTGCAACAAATAGATAATCGATTGCATCAGATAATAAATTTGTTGCAACATATAATCTATACAACTTTTTTTTAAAAAAAAGTTATCTTCATGACATCCAAATTTTCTGGTATTTTAATTATATAAATTAATAAAACAGATTTAAAGGCACAACTGTTCACCTTCATTTATTAATGACATTCTTGATCACTATAAAAAGTTATGACTTAATTAAGTTAAGCAATATTGTGATAAGTCATGACATTATTTTTTAATTATATAAATTAATAAAACAGATTCAAAGGCGCAACTGTTCACCTCCATTTATTAATGATACTCTTGATTACTGTAAGTTATGACTTAATTAAATTAAGCAATATTGTGATAAGTCATGACATAATTTTTTAATTATATAAATTAATAAAACATATTTAAAGGCGCAACTGTTCACCTCCATTTATTAATGAAATTTTTTATTACTGTAAAAAGTTATGACTTAATTAAATTAAGCAATATTGTAATAAGTCATGACTTTTCAGCTTTATTATTATTAGAATAATTAGTTCTTTTTAAGGACCATTTTTTTTACACTGAATTGGATAATAGATTAAATATCTATTGCACCAGATAACTCATTTGTGACAATAGATATATCATCCATTGCAATAAATAAATAACCGGCTGCATCAGATAATATATTTGTTGCAACATATAATCTATATATCTTTTCTTAAAAGAAATTATCTTCATGACATCCAAATTTTTTGACTTTTTAATTATATAAATTAATAAAGCAGATTTAAAGGCACAACTGTTCACCTTCATTTATTAATGACATTCTTGATTACTGTAAAAAGTTATGACTTAATTAAATTAAGCAATATTGTGATAAGTCATGAATTTTCAGCTTTATTATTATTAAAAGAGAAAATGGTCTATTACACCTCTAACCTTTAGTCGAAATTCAACTACACACTCAACCTTTATAAAAGTCCCATTACCCCTCGAAACATTTTTTTACTGTATTTAGTACCCCTTCAATTGCTGAGCTGTCATGGGAGGTGAGAAAACCCCCAATAGGCGCGTCAGCTGAGGCTTCAACCAGTCAAAATCAGTATTTTTAAGTGCCACATATATAATATATTTCATTATTTTTAATTATTAAATAATGTTGTCTTCTTCAACTAATAAAAGACTTTTTTTTTATATTCTTCTCTTTCTCAAAATAGAAAAATACCAAAAAAATCCATACCACTCTAATGATTTCTTCTTCACTGTGAAAAACAAAATCCACCATTAAACTATGCACCATTAAACAATCATTTTACCGTCATTACACCAAATTCATAACTCCACCAGAAAAAAATCATCACCACCCATCATCAAACACACTATTAGAATCTTACTGCAACTTGTTAGTATCAGATTTATCATTAAATCATCATCATTGTAGTCTATCACTAAATCCATATCTCATCATAAAAATTTCACCCATCACTAAATTCACAATCAAAATTACAACACAATGTTATCACCATAAAAAAATTACAATCATCACTAACGAGCTTCAACTTCTTCGGATCGTTAAAGACATTTTGTTTCAACTTCTTCCTCATCTCCAATTTCATTATCTTTCTCATCTTTCTTGAACTCATTAATGGTGTTTACTCATATTCCTTATCTCCAATTTCATTATCTTTCTCATCCAAGAACTTGACAATGGGCTCAAAACGTAAGGCTAAAGCCATCAATGAAGTGAAATGGAGCAAATTAAACATGATTCATTACTCCAAATTATACAAGACTAAGGACAATAGAGTCCAGAAAAGAAAAATTAGAAGAAGCAAGAATTGAACTTTCCACATACCAAGCGGCAAGCACATAAACAAACATTTTCCTCTATGAATTGTCTATGTGTCTTCTTTTAGCAGAGAACTCTTTCCTTTATCATTAACAAACAAAACATTTCCACCTTTAATTGTTCTCAGAGATTAACACTAACGTAATTAAGAAGCTCAAATACAAAGATTAAGGTGAATTCTTGGAACCATTTGAAGCTCTGATTCTAATTGGAGAAGTCCTAAATCGGGAGGTCGTAGAACCCCATGAGGCGCTCAATCTGAGCCAAGAAATCAAAGAAAACTTAGTGCAAGAATTGTAAATTTGGATACCCAACCTGATGGAGCTCCAAAAGTTTGAAAATCCACAACCAAAAGTTTAAATTACAACAATAATCTCCAAAAAAAAAGATCAAATCGTGGTGTTAAGAGAGAGAGGAGATGAAGATGAAATTTTTTTCTTGAAAATGAAAGGTTGAAAGAGAAAGGAGATGAGATAATTTTTGTAAAGAAAAATGAGAACATCAGCGTGGGCCCAGGAGTGTGAAATGCACTGATGCATTATTAAGTGGTTTATGTTGACAGGTCAGCAATTGAGGGGTTAATAAATTCGGTAAAAAAAGTTTAGGGAGGTAATAGGTCCCCTTTAAAGGTTAAGTGTGTAGTTGGAATTTCAACTAAAGGTTGGGGGATAAATGACTATTTTCTTTTATTAAAATAATTAGTTTTTTCCAAGAACCGTTTTTATACTGAGTTGGACAACAGATTATATATCTGTTGCATCAGATAACACATCTGTGACAACAGATATATCATCCGTTGCAACAAATAGATAACTGGTTGCATCAGATAATATATTTGTTGCAACATATAATCTATATATCTTTTTTTTAAAATTATCTTCATGGCATCCAAATTTTCTGACTTTTTAATTATATAAATTAATAAAGCAAATTTAAAGGCACAACTGTTCACCTCCATTTATTAATGACATTCTTGATTGCTGTAAAAAGTTATGACTTAATTAAATTAAGCAATATTGTGATGAATCATGACTTTTCAGCTTGTTATTATTAATAATTAGTTTTTTCCAGGATTCATTTTTACACTGAGTTGCGACAACAGATTAAATATATGTTGCATCAGATAACTCATCTTTTACAACAGATATATTATCTGATGCAACAGGTTATCTATTTGTTGCAACGGATGATATATTTG
This sequence comes from Capsicum annuum, assembly GCF_002878395.1. Lineage (NCBI taxonomy): Eukaryota > Viridiplantae > Streptophyta > Magnoliopsida > Solanales > Solanaceae > Capsicum > Capsicum annuum. The sequence continues at coordinate 194,312,573 of NC_061117.1, read as the reverse complement.
TTGCAACATATAATCTATATATCTTTTTTTAAAAAAAAATTATCTTCATGACATCCAAATTTTTTGATTTTTTAATTATATAAATTAATAAAGCAGATTTAAAAACAAGAATATTTTTGGTGAGTTTTTTACGGTTTAAATTGTGTTTATAATTTATTTTCTTATTATTTTTTGTGAAAAGAAATGACTTAACTAAATCAAGCTGGTGATTTTTTTTATTATTGTGACAAGTCATGACTTTTCAGATTATTAAATTTAAATAACCTTTTTCTCAATTTTAAAATCGAATACACCTGATTTTCAATAACCGTTTCTTTAATAACCATTTCTTTTAATTGAGTTATGGCAACAGATTGTAGATTGTATATCTGTTTCAATAGATATACCATCTGTTACAATAAATCGACCATCTGTTTAAGGAGTTTTTTTATTTCTTCTAACTGATTCATCAGTCGCAACAGATAAGGAATTTGATGCATCAACAATGTTTTTAGTTTTAGTTTGTTGAATGTGTTTAGACAAAAAGTCACAGTCATGACTATTTATTCACTTTTTTTATTAACAATCATATTATCATATAACTTAATTAATCCAATGTTGTGACTTTTTTTAAATTAAATAATCTTTCTTTTACGATTATAATATCATTTAGTTCCTTATTATTTATTAACGAACCATTTTTAGGAGAATTTCTCGTCATGACTTTTCACCACCATCTGTTGCCACAAGTGGTCAATCCCTACCTCCAACCGTCGACATATTGAGAATAGGGAATAAATAGAATGATAATTAAATATTGAATAAAAATTAAAAATCCAAAGTCGACCAAACCAAACCAAACATATACATAGATTTTTTTGAATCCCTTATAGGTAGATCGGATATAAAAAATAAAAATACATACGCTAAAAGAAAGAAAAAACATAATCTAATTATTATTATTATTATTATTATTATTATTATTATTATTATTATTATTAGTACTATTATTATTACTATTATTATTGTCAACCGGACAATTTTCATTCGACAACAGCAGGGCCCTCCTCAACCTTGCTCCAAAGTCGGCCAAATCCCTCCAGAGTTCATCAAACTGCCTTTGAAGTTCATGCAAGGACTTGATATGAATCTTCTTGTACAAATCTGGATCAACCATATTAGTATTGTAAGTGTAGTACAATGAACGAGTGAGAGGAGGTTGGGGAGTCCCATTTACAAAATGATTGAATTGGAAGGGACTTGACTTAGTCAAACAAAAAACCACGACTGTTCATATCCCTTAATTAAATAAAACTAGTGACTTTTCAAATATGTAAATTAAAAAAATGGATCTAAATACAAAATTTTATCTTTTTATTTTATTTCGAAAAGAGACAGATTGGTAATCTATTGCAAAATATATTCCACCTGTCAGATAACTTACAACATATTAACAATCTGTTGCAATAGATAGATTTATCAATTTGCTTTTCCATCAGCTGTGGCATTTGTTGCACTAGCTAGTCATCTGTTTATTCAATTTCATCGAGAGCAATAGATTTTTCTAAACACTTCTTGGACAAACTCAATTTTTGCTCTTGGATTGCTTCTCTTTTTTTCTTTGCATCCTTCAAGCTGGCATCAAAATTCAATTTGTGCTCTTGGATTGCTGGCAAAAATTGAATTTGGAGGCCAACTTGAAGGATGCAAAAAAAAAGAAGCAATCCAAGAGAAAAAATTGAGTTTGGCCAAGAAGTATTTAGAAAAATCTATTGCTCTCGATGAAATTGAATAAATAGATGACTAGCAAGTTGCAACAGATGCCACAACTAATGGAAAAACAAACTGATAAATCCATCTGTTACAACAGATTGTCAATATGTTGTAAGTTATCTGATAGGTAGAATATATTTTGCAACAGATTACCAATCTGTCTCTTCCCGAAATACAATAAAAGATAAAATATTGTATTTAGATTCATTTTTTAAATTTACATATTCGAAAAGTCACCAGTTTTATTGAATTAAGGGATATAAACAGTCGTGGATTTTTATTTGATTAAGTCAAGTCACCACTTCCAATTCAATCATTTTGTCATTATGATAGTTGAGCTCAGTATAGAGCTCTTGATCTTTTGTGAGTTTGTCAACGAGGACCACTTTCTTTCTTGGCACTTTTCTTATAATACTCCTCTTGGTCCTTCTTAGATCTACGCAAGGTCAAAGAGAAGTATGGAAGGTTCTCTTTGAGTTTTTCTAATGCAAGCGCTCTCTCAGCTAATAAATTCGATATTGTAACATATATGGATAGTGCAACACTCAATGCAAAATAGTTTTATGGTAGAAGCAAGTCTTGAGAAGACATAATCAGTAATCTCTCGATATCATCTTTCGTTTTGTCAAGCAGTTCTGTTGATATCTTATCCTCTATGGGAGAAGATTGATCAACAGAAAAACCAGGTGATTGAGATCGTTTAATCTGTTGACTAACTCGAGCAAAGACGTCTTCTGGATTATCAAACTTCACACGGTAGTCTAGTGGTTCAATAACATCAGATGTCTTATTTTCGGTATTAGCTAATGATGGGGAGATTCTGCCTTTCTTACCATCCTAAAAAGAAAAAGCACGCAAAATTAGATGAAGTATCTCTACATAACGACACAAAATGAACTAAATCTATCATTCAACTTTTCCTTCCTATTCCTCCCTTTTTAATCTTCTTACCTTTTTCAGATCTGAATTTATTTTTTGGATACTTGATAATTCCTTGGAAATTGCTTTCTTTCTCCTTTTAGCCTTAATGTTTAATGGAGTGAATGAAACTGAAATCCTCTTTGATCGAATGACACTTTTAGATATCAATTCCTTTACATCAGTAGTTAATGCATTAACAGTATTAATCACTCCATCATATTTTGCCTTGCACTCATCACATTTGCATTCACAAAATAAGCAAGGAGGGGAAAGATTGATCATTCTTCCCTCATATAGAGGATAACATCCATCATGCAAAAGTCTACACCGTCGCCAGAAATGCTTGCTACAACAAAAGTCTGTTGAAGGCATGACAAATAAACATGAGCAATATTTGACATTAAATCTTAACAGAGTATCAGAACCATATTCATGGTCCCTCAGCCTTATCACTTCAGACCTACCAAACTTAACTGTGAAATTGCAGATATCTTATTTGAATGGTCTATGACTAATCGGTAAAAATAACATTCACAAAATCAGTTTACTCTATATGTGTTTCCACGATAATATTATCAGTAATACATACCTCCCATATATGAAGTAGTTTCATCTGCATACAGCTTATTCCTCCGAACCTATCTTTATTGCAGCCTCTTGTGATGGTCTGACAAAAGTTGATCAACTTTCAGTTCCTTATATATCTACAAAGAAGAAAAAAAATTAATGTTACAAAAAGAACATTATCCATCTGTTGTAACAGATGTAGAGTCTGTTACATCAGATGTGGAGTCTATTGCGGCAAATGTAGAGTCTGATGCAACAGATGTGGAGTCTGTTGGAATACATCAAACCAGCCTTATTGGTGGTTTGATTTGTTCCAACAGTTGCTCTGTCAGTTGCAACATCAACAACAACATAGACTACAAACAACAAATATAAAACATCAATAACAAAGAAAACAACAACAATCATTCCAACAACATCATCAACAATAAAGAAGCATACATCCTATGTTTCAACATCATCAACAACCAGGGGCGGACCCATATAGAATCCTCCGGGTGCGCGAGCATAGACTGAACTCGTATCGAACTTTATATATGTATATGGAAATTAAGAAAACGTATATAATCTAATCAGTGAGCACCCATAGTAAGAGTTGTTTGGTTAGCCTAGTGGTTGTTTATGGGTCCTTAAGGCTATTTATTCTTTTGGTCTTGAGTTCAATTCCCACTCAGCACATATTTTTTTAATTTTGGTAACCAACTCTTCTCTCCTTATTCACTTTAAACTTTCTTTTATTTTTTTCTCCCTTACTCCTTGTGTTGATTGTTCGGACTCCGTTATTTTTAATCTAGGAAGCACCCACCATCTAAAAATCCTGGATCTGCCACTGTCAACAACACCACACCACAAATTCCAATAATGCCAACCCCACCAACAACATCAATAATAGCATCAACAACAAAGAAACAAATAAAATACATAGAAAAAATGATACTGCCAACAAGACTTTTAAACTTCTCCCACAGATGACTTTTTTTTCGTATCTTGTAATAAAAATTCTTGGTTTGTTTATTCAATAATTAAAAGTTCCTTAAAAGTTTTAAATAAATATGATATGGGTAAATGATAACTAAATAAAAAAAGATGTAAATAACTTGCAAAGAAGAAGATGAGAATGAAAGAGCAATAGTGAATCATACCTTAATGTCAAAAGGGGAGCAAAACAACAATTTCAGTTGAGGAATCTAAGATATGGATCAGTTTAGATCTGAAAGAAAATTTATGAGAAAGAAAAGAGAAAAAAAAAGCTATGATAACCCTAAAGAGGATAGAAAGAAAAAGATAAGAGACGAATAAAATAAATTTAGGACTGAAGGAGAGATGAGATAATTCTAATTTCTAGATGTACTACCTTTAATATTAAATGACTAAATAAAGTGTATTTATTCAAATTTATATTTTCAAAGCATAATTAATAAGACTAATTTGGTAAAATAAACCCCTAATTAATATTTCTTAATGGGTGTGCCAAGTCAAAAGGGGCCAACTAATATAATATGAAACAGAAGAAGTATTAGGGGTTTCAATATTCATTAATTAATATTCATTAATAATTTGAGGGGTACGAGGAAGAAAACGGATGCATTGAAAAGACAAGACAAGACTACTCCATGAGATTTTTGAGTTATCCAAGAAACATTTTTTACCGCCTTTAGTAGTACTACTTTATCTACTCGGACAGAAGCTTGCTTTAAAATTAAAAAAAAAAATTTCAAACAAATATGTCGTCTGTTGCAAAAGATATAAATATCTGTTTGAAAAATCCCAACAGCTCAGTCATCTATGACAACAGATGAAAATGTCCATTTGATAACTAAATCAGAAATGTCATTTGTTACAACAGATATCAATATCTTTTTGAAAATTTTTAATAGCTCAGTCATCCGTCACAACAGATGCAAATATCTATTTGATAATTAAATCAGATATGTCATCTGTTGTAACAGATATTATTATCTGTTTGAAATTCTCCAGCAGCTCAGTCGTTTGTTGTAACAGATTTTATTGCAATTGATTTAGGTGGAACTAGAGATGAATGAATGAGATCACAGGGTCAACAACAAATCCAATTGAGTCTTTGCAATTGCATGGTGTTGGTATTGCGTTTATCTTGACTCGAGTCGTCGATCAATCACTCTGAGTTGAAATGAGTTCTCATCAACTTAATGTTAAGATTAATAATAGTACCTATATCGATCTAGGTGGAATGAGGGATGAATGAATGAGCTCACAAGGTCAACTACAAATTCAATTGAGTCATTGTATTTGCATAGTATTATTATTGCGTTCATCCCGACCCGAGTCGTCGATCAATCACTCTGAGTTGAAATGAGTTCTCATTAACTTAATGTCAAGATTAATAATAGTACCTACATCGATCTAGGTGGAAATAGGGATGAATGAATGAGCTCATAGGGTCAACTACAACTTCAATTTAGTCTTTTGGCAATTATATGATGAGACAGTGTTGCATTCCTCCTGACCAGAGTCGTCGATCTATTACTCTAAGCCGAACTGATTATTACTACCTCATATGTTTAACTAATACCTTAATTGGATAATCTAGGACTAGGGGTGAGTTCTCATAGGGTCAACTACAACTTCAATTGAGTCTTTTGGCAATTACATGATGAGACGGTATTGCGTTCCTCTCGACCAGAGTCGTCGATTGATCACTCTGAGCCGAATTGATTCTTACTACCTCGTATGTTCAACTAATACCTTAATTGATTAATCTAGGACTAGGGGCCAATTCTCATAATGTCAACTACAATAGATGACAATGCCTATTTGATAATTTACAATAGATGGATAATCTATTGCGACATATGACTTAATCCATTTGATAATTTACAACAAATGGGTAATCTGTCACAACAGATGACTTAAGCTGTTTGATAGTTTACAATAAATTCATGATATGTTGCAACAAATAAAGTAATTTTTTTGATAGTTTACAACAGATGTGTAATATGTTGCAACAGATTACCTAATCTATTTGATTTAATCCAACAAAAAAGGCATCTATTACAACAGGTTGAACATTTATTTATATATAATTTCAATTGAGTTCATATGTTAGACTAATACCTTAATTGAATATGAGTTCTCATAGGGTCAACTACAACTTCAATTGAGTCTTTTGGCAATTGCATGATGAGACGATATTGCGTTTCTCCTGACCAAAGTTGTCGATCGATCACTCTGAGCCGAATCGATTCTTACTACCTCATATGTTAGACTAATACCTTAATTGATTAATCTAGGACTAGGGTACTAATACCTTAATTGAATAATCTAGGACTAGGGGTGAGTTCTCATAGGGTCAACTACAACTTTAATTGAATCTTTTGGCAATTGCATGATGAGACGGTACTGCATTCCTCCCGACCAGATTCATTGATTAATAAGTCTGAGCCGAACCGATTCTTACTACCTCATATGTTCAACTAATACCTTAATTGATTAATCTAGGACAAGGTACTAATACCATAATTGAATAATCTGGAACTAGGGGTGAGTTCTCATAGGGTCAACTACAACAGATGGCAGTGCCTATTTGATAATTTACAATATATGGGTAATCTATTGCGGCATATGACAATCTATTTGATAATTTACAATAGATGGGTAATCTATCACAACAGATGACTTAATCTGTTTGATAATTTACAACAGATTCATAATCTGTTGTTATCTAATCTGATTGATAATTTACAACAGATGCAAAATCTGATGCAACATGTTGAACATTTATTTTTATACAATTTCAATTGAGTTCATATGTTAGACTAATAATACCTAAATTGATTAATCTAGGACCAGGGGTGAGTTCATAGGGTCAACTAGAGTACTCGATCAACTATAACTTCAATTATTTTTATACAATTTCAATTGAGTTCATATGTTAGACTAAATAGTACTTTTTTTGCAATTGTATGATGAGATGGTTAAAAATTATGTATATCTTTTATGATTTTTAAAAATAATTAAGATCAACTCGGACCAAATTAACATTTTCAAAACTTGTCATTCTTTTCCAAAATATAAATCAACCTATACAAAATGTGTCATCATTTCAAATCTCGAGTTCTCGCTCTTTATCTCTCATTCTTACTTAATAATACAATACAAACAATAATTACTCAATAAATTTGCTCAACCCTCCACAACAGATCACTTTTCTTCTTATTTTTAACCACATAGGTGTTATTTTCAACTTCATTCTTGCTTGTATCTATCATTTTCTTTGTCTTCGTAGGCAACAGAGTTCGAAAAGAGTTCTGTATTTGTTATTTTTTCTAAAAAATAAGGGCTTTTAAGTTAATGATGAAAAATAAAACTTTTAGTTGTATTATCTTCGAGAATGGGTTAACAATTTTGAGTTTTGATGGTAAAATCATAGGAAGAACTCGAGAAATTCCTAATTTCTGTCATAGTGTTCCGTTGACTATCATGGTATTATTGGATGGTGTTTGTGGTGTTGATGGTGGTGGTGGTATTTGTGGTCGTCGTGGTGGCACTGGTTGGTGGTGTTTGTGGTGGCTGTCGGTGGTGTCGGTATTTGTGGTGTTTGTGGTGGTGGTGGCTGTTGGTGTGACGGTATTTGTAGTGTTTGTAATGTATTTTTAAAAATTTATGCATACATTAATTGTAATATAATTTTTATTTTTCTGTTGTTTGTAGGTAAAATATGTCTCCTAAAAGAAAAAAAAGTGAAAGTCAACGTCTGACCATCCCAAAAAAGGCTATAGTACAAAGGGATTCGGAGGAGCTTCCTGAACAAACTCAGTCAGTATGAAAACAACGTTGAGGGAGGTGGATAAGGGTCTGTAGATGGTGATGAAAAAAATAAAAATAAGAAAAAGGAGGAATTAAATAGTGAGAAAGAGAAAGAGGAAGATCATCAACATGATGATAATGGATCACCAATGGGGCATGAATTAATATCGACATCCCAGCATGATCCTGTCAAAACTTTTAGTGTTGACAGGTTTCAAGTTACGATGCCGATAAATGACCCAGAAGCAAAATAACTAACTGGTCAAATTGTAATTAAATATCAGATGGAGAAAATTTTTGAACATTTTATGAAAATTATGAAGAACGAAAACATAGGCAGACTTTTTAAGAAGAGCTGTTTTGGACACTTTCTTGAGCTGCCTGAGGACCCCTCTTCTCGTATCCATTTCCCTATGACGATGGTATATGGTCTTCTCAAATGCAGGATCAAATACGTGGGGGATGATAAAGATCCGAAGGAGGGGGGCAAAAAGAAGATGGATGAAATCTGCATCAACTACTGTGGTATGCCTACTTGTTTTGGCTTGCAAGAGTTTGCCATAGTGACGGGCTTGAGATGCCATCATCCAGAAGAACCACCACCCCGCAAAAGATCCAAGGCAAGAAAACGCAAGGAAAAAATAGATGGGTTGTTTGACATTGCTAGACGTGGATACAAAGCATTGGATTTGTTGACAGATCTTAAGGATAAAACCATACCAAAGTAGTATAGGGAGCAATGTGCTTAGTTTGGTTTGCCCATTCGGTTATATTGACAAGAGACGTCAACAAGGTCATGGAAGATGATTTGTTGGCGCGTGCTGAGATTTTGATAAATTCAACAATTATCCCTGGGGATATGATAGTTTCTACTTGACTGTCCAATATTTACTGACAAAGCTATCCTCAGGGACGACCACATTATACGGCTTTCTTGGGCTTTCATGGTAAAACTAATCACTAAGTTTACTCATCCATTAATTTATATTGAATATAGTTATTATGACTTTTTTTGCTTGCTTCCTGTTTACATTTTTAAGCTTAGGCATTTGAAGCCATTCCTCCCCTTCAAAAGTAGTTAATGAATTATCCAGATGAGGTTTCTCATCTAAGGATGTTTAGGTGGTTGGCTGCAAAGAGCAACACCAATATTAAGGAGGCTGCTCTCTTTAACCCTCTGGATGATGCAATACGTCTTCTTCAAGTAAAATAATTTTACTTAAAGAAAGATATTGAACAAATGTTATATCTTGTGCAACAAATGTTATATCTAATACACCAGATGGGACATCTGTTGCGACTGTGTACGATTGATATTTTGCATCAGATTACCCATTTGTTGCTTTGGTTCTCTAAATCTGACTCCTAACAGATTAACCATCTACTGCAAATTGTGCAATAAATATGTAATCTGTAATATATTATTTATCTGTTGTGATATACAGATCATCTGTTGCATAATAGATTACCCTTTTTGTGCAACTGTTGTAATAGATGACTGATATTTTGTATCAGATTATCTATGTGTTGCTCTATTTCTCTGAACCATACTCAAAGGTATTTTAACCATATACTACAGACTATGCAACAGATGGGTCTTTTTTTTTTTAAAATATAACCCAACTATGAAAATTATTATATTATATGATTTAAATGCATCTGTCTTTTTTTTTTATAGGTTGTGCATCCATGGATCGTGCCTACTGAGGAGGAGTACGTGATGACTTTTTATATTACTCTAGATCATGTTGATACTATAGCAGACCCAATGGTGGAGTTAATAAAGAAGGAATTGTATGGAGCAACAACCATAAGAAGAGCAGTTAGGCAAGGTCAGCCTAATATTGAGGCTCTTCATGGTCAACCTACTAAGGCAGATTGGGTGCTTATTCTGGTGGAGTTGTTGGTGTTGGTGACAGGCATGCTGATAATACTGCCACTAGTGATGATGAGCATATTGATGCTTAAGAAAGAATAAATATGTTTGAAAACACCCCTTTTCACCCTTACACAGGTCCCTCTCACCCCTCTTCACCCTCGTGTTCTCGTTGCGAATGCGCAGAGTGCAAGGAAAGACAGGATAAACTCTTTGAAAAAGTAGAGGCTATCTCTAAAGCTATTGAGGAATTCAAATCCAAGAGGTGTGTCATACCATCCAAAAAGGTGAGGGAGATACACACTCTTACAATGTTGGTTAAGAGAAAAGAAAGAGCAATTAGAGACATACTCTCTGGTCAAAAATCAAAAGAAATTGCAATTCCTCCCTCTTCAAAAGCTTTTGAAGTTCAGGGTCCGGTTAAGAAGGTGGACATATACGCAAAACTTAATGCTGAAGAGAAGAGGGATCTACGACAGACCAAGAATGCTAAGCCAGGCACACCAGATTACCCTAGGCCTTCCTTTTCCCCCAAGACTTCCAGACTATAACTGCTATGCGTATGCCGTATGAGGACAAGACAAGTTTACTTTTCCTAAGCTAGCCCTTTTAATGTACCCCATGAAGAAGAAGCTAAGCAACAGATTTCATATCTGTTGCAATAACTGGGTATACTGGTGCAACTGGTAGTGGTTCTATTATAACTTATTATCCATCTATTGTATAAGTTGTGTTGGATTATTGATTCAGAGAACTCTGTGCAACAGATGGACCAACCCTTGCATCTTTACAATTACTAACCTATTTAAAAATTGACTTTTTATATCACAATATGTTGACATAATTCTCTGCCTCATGAGGAAAAGACAATTAACGTACCTCGAAGCTTATGACGTTGCTGATAGGATAATGAACCTCGACTTTTATAAGAAGCTCAAGGATAGGTACGATCAACTCAATGGGGAGGCGTTAGCCCTTGGCATGGGACTTGATTTCCTAGTTTCTACGTTGGTCTTGGATGAAGAGAAAATGACAAAATATGTTACAGGAGAGAGGACAAATCCACACGGCAAGAACTGGACTGAGGCAAAGAGGATTCTTGCAGTCATTAGCGTGAACGACATGCATTATCGGGCTATTGAGATACTACTCGAGGAGGGAAAGATCAATGTTCATGACTCTAAAGTACCTCTCATCGACGATTTAGATCTTTTTCTCCTCGTGGAGCCAATGATGGTAGTGTTGCCCATCTTGTTAAGGAAGATTAAACTGATGAATTTGCCAAAGAAAGTGTTGATGAAGAAATTATGGGATTTTGAAGGCCGAAACAAGGGAATGATCCTTCTAAAAGATGATGTCGCTAAAGCGAGCAGCTCGCACGCTCTTACACACATCGAATGTTTGCTGACTGGCACAGAAATGATTGATCCAATGACTTTTCTGTGCGACAATGTTGTGG
>NC_061117.1:194288745-194298213 GCF_002878395.1 Capsicum annuum | reverse complement strand
AACAGATGTATATATCTGTTTAATAATTTTTAGCAGATGTGTTTTCTGTTGAAACAGATATGTGTATATTTGTTTTGTCAGTTGGAAGACATATATATTCACCTTCTTCAGCTCATGCTGCTCTCCTTTGGATATTGTACGTTGCTCAGTGCAACACATAGACAGAGGAGTTGCAATTTTGCTTTTTTGGATGCTTGATAATGTCCTAGAAATCACTCTCCTTCTCCTCTTAGCCCTAATCTCTAATGGAGCGGATGGAAATAAAATCCTCTTTGATGGAATGAGTCCCCTCTTAGATATCAATTCCTTTACAGAAGCAGTTAATGAATTAATAGCATTAATCACTACATCATGTTTCTCCCTGCAGTCTTGACATTTGCATGCAGAATATTCGATGGGAGAGGAAAAATCTGTATAAACAGTATGATCATACTCATAATGGTTTGTTTTAAATACTGTAAGAGGAGCATCATTAGCACCAAAAGCAGCCCCACTACCACCACCAACAGCTCCATCACCACTAAGACCATCAACAACAACAAGCCCACCCTCCAAAATTATTTTTCTTGTAATGGCTGTTGCTCCAAACAATTCTATTTTTATTTTGTCGATGATCTTAAGGTCCGATAAAGTTTGCACAGACCGTAAAGTAAGAAAAAATGGCATCTTCAACTATCGATTGGTTGGAACTAGTGACGGATGCACAATCTAACATAAATTATTGTATATATTAGAATGATGATTAGATCATTAAAAAAATCATTAATTAAAAAAATTAATTATAATTATACTTACTGCATCCTTTGGGGGGTTGAAGAGATCAAGAAATTTTACATTTTTATAAGTTTTGGCCGACAACCATCTCAAGATTCTTGGATAGAAAACTCCTTCCTGGTAGTTCACTTGCTGTCTCAAATAAGGAATGGCTTCAAACGCCCAAGCCTATAAAATAATGCCAATAAATCAAAACCATTATTGAGTAAAAACAATGAATGCTATCATAATAGGAGAAAGAAACATTTAACATAAAAGCCCATGGGAAGCCATATAAGTTGACTATCTTTGGCGCTAACGGAGTCAACAAATATTTGATAGTCATTTTGAAGCTTTCATAACCCCAAGGATAGCTGTTAAACTCCTCAAGATCCTCGGAGAGCTTTATTAATTCGAGGCTTATTCTGTTGCTAATGTCTCTCGCCCAAAGAATATTATGCACAAACCAAATCAAGCACAATGACTGCTTGTGCTTCTTTGAAAGTCCTTTACCTTTCAACGCTTCTATCAAATTTTTGTTTTTGGAGCTTGGACCAATAATGGAAACCAGGTCATCACGATCACACGACTTGCCTTTGCCTTTTTTGGGTATGCGTGGTGTTTTTTTGGGTTAGAATAGGTATAACTTGAGAAGGAGGATAACATTTTAGTTCGGTAACTATGGAAAACTCCTTCCAACTAAAACAAACACGTATGCCACAGTAATCTATCCACACCTCATCCATCTTATCTTTGTTTTCATACATAAACCTACGCTTGAGAAGTTCATATACCATTTTTATTTGGAAGCGAGCATTGTTGTCCTCCGACAAATGAAGATATTTCCTAAATCAGCTGTCCCTAAAATAAGCATCCAATTTTTGTTCTCGAAGTATTTTTCTGAAGGCGTCGAAAGATTTTCTCATGGATGACTTAACCATGAAATCACCCGTTAAATCTGCGGCACCATCGCACTGCATTCTCACAGGATAACGATCAATGATGAAGGCTTTGACCAACTCTTCGATGGAAGGGATATTAGCATTTGCATCATCTCTTTTAAAATATTTCTCCTCTCCGTGTTTATCATATTCTGCTCTCGATTGAGATAACGCTTGTAAAGCAAGCTCATAGAGTAGTGAATGTAGCCTAACTGCTTTACTTGTTCCTTTACTTGGACTTGATTCCATTTCTATTTTTTTGGGAACCATACTATCTAAAATTAACAGAAATATAAAAAAATATTATAGTTGATTAATGCATCATTAAAAAAGGATAACAGTAAATCAAACAAGCAAAATAGTAAAATAACAGTTGTAACAGATCATCGATCTGTTGGCCCAGGTAGTATATTTATTGCAGTATACAACCAACCTATTATAGTGAATGAGTAATCTGTTATAATAATACAAAATATATCATTCATCTTTTAAGATAGATGAATGGTCTGTCTAATAGATCATATATTATTGCGACATATGAGTGATCCATTGGAATAGTTAAATAATCTGTTGCAACAAATGAGTAATTATTGTGAAAATACAAAATAAATCACTCATCTATTAAGAAAAATAAATGGTCTATGCAGCAGATCACATATCTGTTGCAACATCATCTATTGCAATATGTGAGTGATCTGGTAGAATAGTTAAGTAACCTGTAGCAACGGCTGAATAAGTTGTTGAGATAATACAAAATATATCGCTCATCTGTTGAGAAAAATTAATGGTTTGTGCAACAGATCACACATCTGTTGGAACAGTTAAATAACCCGTAGAAATGGTTGAGTAATTTGATGCGATAATATAAAATATATCACTCATCTGTTGAGAAAGATGAATGGTTTGTGCAACAGATCATACATCTGTTGTAATATACGAGTGATCTGCCAGAGCAGTTAACTAACCTATAGCAACGACTGAGTAATTTTTTGAGATAATACAAAATATATCACTCATCTGTTGAGAAAGATAAATGGTCTGTGCAACAGGTCACACATCTGTTGTAACACCTGAGTGATCTGTTGGAACAGTTATCAAGGATCAATATTATTTAGATTTCTTCCAACATAGGGTCGTCTATCGCGGCAGATGAATGATCAGTTAGAAAAATCAAGTCTTGGACATTTTCTATTGGAAGAGTTGATTGGATTTTATCCAACGAGGGGTTCATCTATTGCATCAGATCATTAATCTGATGGTTCTTCCGTTGCATAAGATGGTTAATTAGTTGCATTGGATTTTTTATCCAATGCTTAATCTGTTCGACATATGGTTAATCTATTGCATCAGAATTGTAATCTGATGGTTCCTCTGGTGTATCATATGATAAATCTGCTGCATCAGATGGTTAATATATTGCACCAGATGGATAATCTGTTGGAGGAAACAAAAAATAATAGCACGATTTTGTTCAATAAAAAATAGCAATTTCTCTATTTTCACCAAGAATAAGAATAGAACAAATCAACTCAAATTGTTGTTTTATTTTTATAAACACAAACAATAAAAATCAAACTTCAAAAAAATGCAACAAAATGTCACAATTCACTTCGAAAAGAAAAGAGAAGAGAAGAAATATCAGAAATTAAGGTTTTATTCAGACCACATTTTAAATTAATGCAATAATTATTGAAATTGTTAACCAATACTATAAGAGAAGTTGGCTCAAGTTTCTCGTTTTCTTCAAAACTAAAAAGGCCATAAATTTTTACATGTGAAGAAAAAAAGGAATGATGAAGAATTCAAAGTTGTTGTGGCTGGAGAGCAATGATGTCATGTCGATTGAAGGTTGAAGTTGAAAAGAAACTTGAAGCCCAACTATTTGTAGTCGAATGTTGAAGTCGCCGAGGATTGAAATGACAAATTTACAGAATAGTTGGTTGATAGAGAGTTGACAGAAGCTGTCGAGAGAGGGATGAAAGATAGGTTGATTTGAATTGAAGAAGGGAACTCGAAGCCCAACGATTTATCGCTGGAGGTAGAAGTCGCCGGGAGTTGAAGGGAGAAATTTTGCAGAACTGTTGGTTGGCAGAGATTTGAGATATGTTGTCGAGAGAGAGGAGAGAGTGGTTGATTTGGATTGAAGAGGGGTGTGGGTTGGGTTGATTTGTATTTTTAAAAAGATTAGAAAGTTTTGAAAATATTAATCAAGTTCACAATTAACTTCATCAAGTTTTCTAATGATGTTTGACCCTTTAAGTTGGTCAATGACACCAATCCTTCATTCAAGACTTAAAAGACACCTTTCCTTTAATTTTCTCAAGTAGCATGCTAATGTGGCATGTCTAGAGTGTCAAGAAAGACATTTATCTTTCACCATATTTTTTTGACTTTTTTTTTTTCACATTCTATATGTTAAATTATTTTTTATTGTTTTAAAAGAAAAACGTAATGGTTACATAATAAGGAACGGTTACATTTTCTCCACATTAACTCAAAGAAATTTAATTCCTTTACAATAAACACTTAATTAAATACAATTAATGCACTTAATACTCATATCCATTAAATCATTTTTTGGTGTTATCTTCTTCATTAGTTACGGAAATTTGGTCTTTTCAATGAATTTCTTTATCTTTTCTTCTATGTCTTCCGTTCTCTTTCAAGTTCCAACTTTCTTATATATTGGTTTAGGAAATATTCAACTAATGTCATTGGGGTTTGTCATGAAGATTGGATTCAAGGAGACCATTGTCCATATAGTGTAACCACAATTATTTCGAACCTCGAATCTTGCTACTTCAGAATGGGTGAAGAGGAGAAGTAGTGCAACAACAAAATAAGAAAAAATGAACATGCACTTGAAAATGCCCATTAGTATTTACTTAGTTTTTCTGAGGGTTTTAGTGTGATGATAAAGTATTATTACTTTGCTATCTATTTTATATTAGAGTTTGTCCATGTATTTTTGTTGAAAAGTATATGTAAATAGGTTATAACTTTTGTAAATGCTACTCTCAAGTTTCTTTCCTACTCGCACCCTTACACATATCTTTATTTATAAAAATAAAAGCTTGCAACTTAGTATGTTTGCTATGTATGTTTATATTGTTGATTAATTTAATTACAATTTGATAACTTTTCATTGCAATATGTTTGTCCATTATCTGCAAGCTTAATGAGGTTATTTTTATTTTTTACTGTTACAAATAGGATCTTGGACTTTTTATTTTTAATTTAAACAATTTCTTTAAGGGAAAGGCTATGAGGTAAATTATCGTGTCTAAGTTTTCGTTTTCATGTTATTTCTCTTTTTCCTATTCTAATCGTTCTGCAAGATGTACTATTTCATGACAATTCACATGCTGCTTCTATATTTTAGATATTTAATCACAAAATGATATGACATAAATATTTATTTTGCTTATCACTTTAAGTGTATATTATTTCTTTTATGACTTCTGTACTTTATTATATACAATATCTCATAACTCTATATAGAAATAATATGCAAATAAATGACTTACTAGCTACAGTATATCCCCAACAATGCATTTAAATGGATAAATAAATGTGTTAGATATTTAGGTGGATGGTGATAATTTAAAAATCATTTCCTAAAATGAAATTAATACCAAAGGAGTCAAGTTAAATACAAAATTAAGTGAAGAAATGAATTAGAATTTAGAATCTAACCTTTATTTGGATGAAGGTTGAAGAGAATCTTTAAAATATAATAAAAATTAATTTCATAAATCTAATATTTATTTTCTATAACGCGCGAAGCGCGACCAAATTTACTAGTATATATATAAAAGAGATCAGTTGTCAATCCTATGGGGCATGTCTCACAAGCAAGTATTCCTATTTATCTTTTTTGTCAATTTTTTTGAGTTTTTTTTTTCTACTTTTAAAACCCATCTATTAATTACTTATTTCATTAAATTTTAAGATAATTCGCATTTACTAATATAATAATGAATGATTGTAACTCTTCTTTTTGTTAGGCCATGTTAATTGTGAAATATTATTAACTAATGTTAACTCTATACGTTTCATCTTCCCTTCTATCTATATAATTCTTCTTCCATTAGAGATCCCAAAATTTGTCCGAAATATGAAAAATATTTATTATTTTGTAGTATTATTTTCTTTGTTTATGATCAAAACAAGTTCTTTCGTCATATTATAATTGTAGTTCTTCTCATCAAATACATTTTAGTAATTTATATATACAATAATTTGTTGTTTCATAGTATTGTTTCTTTATTTATGATCAAAACAAGTTCTTTCTTCATATTATAATTGTAGTTTGTCTCATTAAAAAAAGTATTTATAATAAAATTTTCATCTTTTTGAATTCTTAACTTGTGTCGATGTTACAATTCTGAGGACACTCAAGTTGGTGTGGTACGATTTGTGCACAAGAGACTATGTTGATTCATACTTGAATACTGCAGAAGTGCAAGAAGCACTCCATGTTAGAGGAATACCCCAACAATATGGTTCTTGCAAGTAATTATTTTCACTTTGAACAGTTTAATTAGTAGGAATAATTAATTTAGATTTCAATCATAATTTTGTTAATATGACTTTACCATTCAATACATCTATACATGCAAATTGGCAAGATTCACATGACACGATTTTGTCAATCTTTCAAGAGCTTATGCAAAGTAGAATTAGAGTTTGGATATATAGATGAGTTGGACTATACTGATCAAAAACTTAATTAGATTATAATACATTTTCTATCCTTAATGAGAATTAAACAGTTATTGTAACATAAATCACAAGTGTATGACATGTTTATCTGTTTATGCTCTTAGGTTTCAAAACCTTTATTATTTATTTTTTAAATATATTATTTCCCGTCAAATAGAATAATAGATTCACATAAATTGAAAGGAAGAAAGTACGTACTAATTTATAATTAATTAATTAATATATTTCTGAAATTATAATATTATGACTGCAGCGGAGATACAAATTATGTAGTATCAGTTACAACAAGTAGATATGTCATAAACAAAATTAAGATACCAATCAAGACATCATGGTACCCTTGGTACTTCCAAGGCGAGGTACATAATTAACAATGTTTGATATTTCTTCAAAATAAACTTATGTTTCTAAATCGTCTCATAACAATGCTGAGATTCAACTTCTAGCTTGCGATTAGTGATAAAAAGTCTAGAATGTTTGAAAACTTGGTAGAAAACGGATAACAATGATTTGGACTAATATAATATTTTTTGAAGTTTTAGGTCTTGTTCTATATGACGTGTGAGTAGAGATGGAGTTTATGTTATTTAACGTAGGAAACTTAATATCATCAGATCAAAATTTAAAATTGAAATTATACATGAATTTGAATTCTTGAAATTTTATTCCAGCATGTATGCTAGGACTTCTAAGTCTCTTGACATGACTACCACCTCTCTCTTACGTTGATGAATATCTATCAAATTTTTTTTAAAAGTATATGTCGGATATTTTATTTTTTAAAATTTATTCTTTAACATGTATTTAATTAGTAAGCAAAAGTTATCACAAAAGGTATATTATTGGGAAAGTCGGAGAAGTGGGAAGAAACTAGGATAAAAGTTGAACAAAAAAATGAAAGAAAAACCCATGTTTAATGTTACTCATGCAACTCGAATTATTCACTTTGAAAATGTATTAAGAATTCGTTAATATTTCAACTTTCTCATTTTTATACTTTTAACTTGTTATATCTTTACTTTCTCATTTAAAAACCTTTTTGAGATGAAATTTTCATTTGCTCATAGCATTTATGGTAATTCAATTAGACAATTAATGACCATAACAGGTAATATAATTATAAATTATATTACATGAATATATAGAAAGTAATTAGTTCTTCACATATGTATTTATTATTCTTTAATTAGCTTTTCTGATTTCCTATCATTTCTTTCAAACATATTTTTAGATTTAGCCTTTATTATGACACTGTATTTTGTATTCTTTAATTGTCTTAGTCTTAATGTCAAAAGATCTTTTTTAAAATAATTATTTATGTATGAAGATTAGTATGCTTGAAATATGAATATTATATGAATGAGTAGCTAGCTAAGTACCACTATAGAAAGAGGAAAATTCTGTAGAAGTTCATAAAGCATAAAATTACACTCAAAATAAATTATAAGGTTATGAAGAAATTATTTCATAATTGTAAAAATAATATGTTTTATAACCATGCGAAGCGCGGATATTTTCACTAGTTACGTAACAAAAGAAATTTCATTGGGATAAAAATATATCCATTCATGTGCAATGTAAAATGATAATAGTAGTAACACTAGATTTAACAACATAAGAACAAATGTATGTCCAAAATTGAATGATAAGAGCAATTTTATCAAAAGAAATTATGACTAAGAGTAATTAATTTTTTTTTTTATGAAGCAAATATGATTTTTTTTCATTTTATTATAATATAGTAATAATGTATGTTTAATCTATTAAATTAGTGATTATAATTATTTTGACCATGCAGTCAATTGTGTTAAAGGTCCTTCGAAAAAGAGAAGCCCTTCAAGAGGAAAGAAGCAGCATAATAAGTAGGCAATTGGCCATAGCACTTGAAATTTCAATTTCAAATTTTGATTTGAAAGCAACTTCGTTTGTGAAATCTACATCAGATTTCAAATTTCAATTCTACAAAGTATAATTTTTTTAAAAAATAAAATAAAATTAGACCTATGAATTTATATTTTATTAAAAAAATCATAAAGACTCATGCACCATGCGAAAGGATTATATATCCAAAAACATATTAATTATTATTATTATTGACTAGTGGATTATTGTGTAATTCTGTACTATATTGGAGAGTTTTTTTAATAATATGTAATCACAAATATTTATTTATAAAAAAAAACATGAGATGTAAGATTATTAACATGTCTTCTTATGATATTTTATTACCTTATTTATGAACTATAATTTGCTCATTTGATAAGATTGTATAGTTGATTTGAGTTTTGGCGGTTTTCTTCTTTTATGTTTACTAGTTTAGGTGTACGTGCCTCGCGCGTGTACCTCATTTTAATAAGTTCAAACGTTAAAACAAATATTTTATTTGTTTAAACGATATATATGAATACAATAATTAAATTCAACATCATTTGAACGTGTAAAGATGGAGAACTTATTTAATTAGTTGTATACTATTTGTAGATAACTAAGATAAAAGAAAAAGGTAGGTGGAATAAATTAACAACCCCTCGAATTACGATTGGTGTGTTCAGTAAGCCAATAATTAGTGCTTGCTAATCCATGAAGTTGCGCGATTTGACTTAGTTTCATCATTTGTGTAAACTTCTTACTACTTAATTCCTCTTTTTGATTAAATAGTCGGTATATCTTTTCTACTGCTTCAAATATAGCCATGTTTTTTCTTATATAGATGTGAATTAGACTTTCAAATAACTTTGAATTGAAATTGTAGAAATAGAAGATTATAATGGTGAATTACTTCCCCAATACATGACTTCTATGCTGCAGCAAGCAAATCTCATATCCTTAGAAGGGTCTCTCTCAAGTCATCTTATTGTTCGAGTTTTTGTGATTTTCTCTACATGCATCTTCCTCTTTAGATGGTCAATTAACCGACTATAGCGATGTAGTCAAAATATAAGTTAGTCCACTCCGGTATGAATTTAAAAGCTTCCAATTTGAATCCTAGGCCTAAAATATAGAAAACCCTAAACAAAGAAATCCAAATTGATACAAGTACGATCACGAA
>NC_061117.1:194263504-194285745 GCF_002878395.1 Capsicum annuum | reverse complement strand
TAGGCTCCCTTCAAGTGTATTTAGGGGCTGCCTTGTTATGTTTCAAGGCTCCTTTTTACAATCCAAGTGTGATATTAGGATCGGTTTGGTGTGTTTTAAGTCCTTCACTCGCACACTCCAAGCCCTGGATTCATTACATTCTCACATGCGTCCATCTTCGTGGTCGTACTTGTATCACAACTAAGCTAAACACAATATTACAAAATCCTAAACAAAGAAACCTATAGAATCCTAAAATATGGAAGGAAAATTAACCTAATGAAATTGACCAAAAATTTAAGAAAATGGTATATGATAATTTTGTCTATTGTATCGTCTTGCTTCAGACTTTTCTATGTATTTAACAATATGGTATAATGAAATTCAAGTAACAATCAAAACAAAAATTCATTTGTTAACTAAAAACACAATATAATGTACAATGTATAACAACCATCCAAACACTTTTAGGGGTCGTTTGGTGTGAGGAATAAAGAATAAGTAGTTTCGGGATAAAATAAAAGATTATTTTATCTCATGTTTGGTTGCAGGTATTAGTTAATACCAGAATAGCTTATCCCACCATTTGATAAAAAGGGGCAAGACAAAATGAATAAAATTTAGTTAATATGAGTATTTGAGGATGTATGAAGCAGAGGTGGAGGACAGTTCATAACAGTTCCTAACTTTCAATATTTAGCAAATAATTTATTCAACCCAAAATAATTCATACTTGCAAGCAATTGTATATAGCTTGCAAAATAAGTGTAATCCGCATAACACACATGAATCTAATTGCACAACGTACACGTAGAAACTTGAAATAACTTAAGAATAACACCACGATAATTACTTGACTCATTGAGTATTGTTGAAACTAAATTGTAGAAACTAAATTTTACAAAAGCTCAAACCTAATTGGCTTGATTTCATCGGTGATAAAATTATAACTTTCTGGACTTGTTGAAATTATAGATGGATTTTTTTCTTCCTACAGTTACCTTATAAACATGCATGAAAGGTATTGTATTATGGTACAACGTAGAAATTGTAAAAAGTTTGCAATTGAAGATATTTCAGGTTGAGCAAATTTCTTTTGCTATGAAAAAAAATAAATATACTTCAAGCCTTGAGGTATCTGCAATTCCTTGTTTACGTGGATTCTAAAACTTTCCATTCGTAAATATAATTTTTTACTTAAAATATCAATTTAGGACTTTATAATGGTTTAAATAAAGAAAGAATCAAATCAAAATTTAATTGAATTAGAATTCTTAAGCTAATGAACAATTTAGTTTGCCTAAAATAACATGTATTTTTTATTTTCCAAAAAATATTTATTATTAGTGTTTATGTATAATTATATTTATTAGGGGAAAGGACAAGAATAGCTATTCGTCTAAAACAATTGCCGTTGAGTGGCCATCGATTTTTAAATTTCAAAATATAGCCATTTAGGCCTTTTTTTTGCTACTGTCTTCATGTGTTTTTTTTTTTATGCTGCAAATATCACAATTCAGTGATTCCGTTTAAGCTATCCTCTTGTTTATCTATAACGCCATTACTCAACGATTGATTTGAATCATAAAGATTTTAAAGTTTGCTAGCTTCAAAATAAGCTATGCAGTTTCAAGCTTTAAAAAAAAAAGTTATTCTTCTAATTGGTGTAGTTTTCCTAACAATAAAATACGATTTTATAACATTGTAATTGTTGTTCTTCTTTTTTATCAATCAAATACAATATTTGATATCAAATACATGAATTTTTTATACCAAATACAAATATATATTTTATACAATAATTGTGTAAAGGTGTATCAATGCGATATCAAAGTGTATCAATGTAGTATAAAAGTGTATCAATATAGTATAAAAGTGTATCAATAGGATATAAAAATCTATCAATTGGTTATAGAGACTGCATGCGACCGACGGGCCAAATGGCTAAAAATCGAAATTAAATTGGGTCGACTGACTCCAATTGTTCAACTTTTACATGGGTTGACCATTTCGTTTCAAAATGGTCGGCCCATGTTCTTTCCCTATTTATTATTAGTGTTTATGTATAATTATGGTTTTAGAAAAATTGTAAAAAGATAATTTTGTCTATTGTAAAAACTTTTAATGAAGGGCAAAAAGTTTGATTTATTTTTCCAAAGGTCTTTACACTTTTAATATATTATAGATATAGATATAGATTATAGATTATAGATTATAGATATAAATATAGAGTATAAATAAGAAGAAGAAAAACAACTTAAAAAATTTAAATTACATATCAACTAAATTTCAACCTCAAATTAACATGATTTCAAATCACTAATTACAAAATATTGATTATTTCAAACCGTGACTTGAAGTCTATGTCCAAACAATCACCATATCATACCATATTGGGATTAATCTAAGTTACAATGATCACAAATGCTTCAACAACGAAATATTCCTCCACAAAACAAAGAGGTTATAAACAAATCCTAGGGAGACATTGTAATTAATTCATCAATGCCACACGGTCTAATTTGAATATCCATAGATTTTTCGGACGATAATGATACGTCGCAGCACTGACGACGTGGTGCGGTAACCTGAAACGTTTCAAGGCAAAATATTAGTTTTTTTTTTTAAAAAAAAAAATTACTTTAAAATAATAATCAAACAAGTTTGTCCATAGCTCGCAAGTACTTGTTACATTGAGAAAAGATATCAAATTCCCCCTTAATTTGTCGTCGTAGAAAGAAGTTGGGGAGAAAGATCCAAGTGCAAGCATTGAGTCAAACTGATTCAGGTATAGCAAGATAGTTCTAGTGTGATTCGTCGTTTCCAATGCGGTTAATTGCTATTAGGCTTTTTAGGAAAAAATTTACTTTAGATTCTAAACTAATCGGGCAATTATATACCCCCTTAACATCTTTCAAGTGAATTAAATTCACCCCTTACGGCTGACGTGACAAAAAAAAATGCGTGAATTTTTTTTTATTTAAAAAGGGCCCACTTTATTATTATAATAGAGTAACATGACTCATATCAACACGGGACCAACATTAAAATATTTTAATTATGTACAGAAGTTAAATTGATATCAATTCGAATTATGAATTATAAAACATGAATATACAAAATTAACATATTAACTACTTGATAGTATTTTTTTAAAGAACCAAGTCGCACAAAATAATTATGTATATTTTATTCATGTAAATGACAAATTTTGTTGCGCTTTTAAGTTTAGTTCTTTAATCATATGTTAAAGGGTTATTTAGTCATGCATATTTTTTTATGTAATTTTCAAATAATATACGTTACTCTCCTTGTCCAAACTTATGTGGCATTGATAGTCAATTATATTTTTTAAATAACTGAAGTTTTTAATTATTGTGATTTATAATATTTTTCTTCTATTCCAATTTAGGCGACACTAATATAATTTTGAGAGTCAATCAAATATTTTATATCTTTTAAATTTTTTAAGTTGTTAATTATTGTGATTTATAGTTTTTTTTTTTTTTACATATTTTTCAATATATATAACAGATTACATTATTTTAAATATTTTAAGTTGTTAACAATTGTAATTTATAATACTTTTTATGTAATTTTCAAATAATATATGTTACTCTCCTTGTCAAAATTTTTGTATCATCGATAATCAATTATATTTTTTAAATAATTTAAAATTTTAATTATTGTGATTTATAATACCTTTTCTATTTCAATTCAAGCGGCACAATACTTTGATGACCATAATAATTGATTAGGGGTGATTTAGTAAAAGCACAATTGAAACAGCGAAACAGACATGTCTTAAATGACTTACAACAACTAACTAAATGTGATATCACAAAATTACTATAAGCAAAATACTTGTAAAAATAATTTAAGTGGACCTCATATAAGACGTCGAGTTAGTTTAAAACATCAAGAGTTAATTATCATTTTGTAGATTTTACCTTTTTTATTAAATATTATTAATTTTTTAATACTTAGATAACTTATAATAAATAATTAAGGGTGATATTTAGTAAAATTATGATTGAAGTAGCTGAAGCAGACATGTTATAAATGTAAATTTTATTTTTTTTAATAAAACATCATTAGTTTTTCATGTAGATGACTTATAATAAATAGTTAGGGGTGATATTTAGTAAAATTATGATTGAAACAGCTGAAGCAAACTGTTATAAATGTAAATTTTATATTTTTAATAAATTATTATTAGTCTTTTAATACATAAATAACTTATAATAATAAATTGTGGGTGATATAATAAAATCACTGTTGAAGTACACATATCATAAATATCTATTTTACCTTTTTAAATTAAATATTATTAATTTTTAGTACATAACCGACTTATAGTAATTAATGAAGGGCGTATTTAAAATTATGAATTTAATATTATTAAATTTTTAATACATAAATGACATATAATAATTAATTAGGAGTGATGGAGTAAAATCACGTTTAAAGTACCTGAAACAGACATGTCATAAATGTCTATTTTACTTTCTAATTAAATATTATTAATTTTTTAATATATAAATAATTTATAATAATTAATTAGGGTGATATAGTAAAATCACGAAGCAAGCAGCCTGCTGAAGCAGGCATGTCGAAACTTCTCTTCTATTATATATATATATATATATATAACTTTAAAAAAAATCAAGAACCCAACTTTATCTTCTTCTTCGTCACTCCCCTTCCCCACCCCCACCTCCACCCCCAATACCCCATTTCTTCATCTTCTTCGTATCCTCACCCCCTGTTTTCGTCTTCTTCAACTTTATCTTTTGACAACCAAAAAGGGTTCAAGAGTGATGAACAAGTTTGGTTCTTGACCAAGAATTTCATGTCATACGAATACCATCACTGTCATTTCTGAATTTGAGACTGTTTGTGCCATTTTTGTAGACATTTTTGTGTAAAAAGATTGAGAATTTGGGAGTTTGGGAACTTTGAATTTTGATTAATGTGAAAGAATTTGGATTTGAGATTTTGTGTATAAAGAATTTGGATTTGAGATTTTGTGTATTGATGTGTTTTTGTGATCATGTACTTGTATTTAGTCCATTGCTAGATTTGCTCAAGTTAATTCAAGTCAATTTATTATTTGATGAAGAAAAAAAAACTCATTGAAAAGCTTGCAACAATGGAGAAAGGAAGAGAAAAGGGGTGTGGCTATCTGAAGAAGAAAAAGAAGGAGGAACGCGGGGGGAGGGGGGCTGCTGTCTGCGAAGAAGAAGTAATCGAGCTAGGTGGGGTGGGGGCTGTGAAGAAGAAGAAGGAACTGGGGGAGGGTCTATTATATATATATATATAAAGTATGTGTGTGAGATTACTTTTTTTTTTTAAATTATAATTTCTTACGTGATAATGACATGGCAGTGATGTGACACTGATTTGGTAATGACATGGTTCATGTGTAGTGCACTCTCCGTTGTGAGAGTGGGATTTTGATTCTGAGGTTGAAATTAATTCGCTTAAAAGTTGTTTAGGGGGTAAATAATTGTCCGATTAGTTTAGGATCTAAAGTAAATTTTGCTGACAAGTTGAGGGGGGATTTAATGTCTTTTTCTCTGATATATTTCATATAATGAAATTCAAATCAGCATTTGAAAAAAATTAATTTGCAAGCATGGAATAATACAAACGATACGAGTATTTGCAACGTACTTGGAACATTGAAACATTATTTACTATCACTACTAGAAAAATCAAAATTTCTGAAAAAATAATCATAGGAAATCCATATATCGAAATTATATTTGTCTCAACTAAATCTTTGGACTTTCCGTTGAAAATCCTATTTCTAACTGACTTTTCGTTGGAAATCCTAGATTTTTCAACAGAAACGTCCATCAAAAACATTGATTTTTTCTAGTTGTATGTTTATCAACATCAAAGTGATTGCAGAATCAGAGTAAGAAATGAGCAGAGCCGAGGTGTGCAAGGGGATTCATTACCAATATTAAGTATATATGCAACGTCAAATTATCTTATCAGTATATAATTGTTGTTGAATCTGTCTAACATCTTAGTATGTTTCATTCTTTATATTTTAAATCTTCCTTTTGAAAATTCTGACCGCATTCCTCATAAAAACGAAAAGGAGGAAGCAAAATAACGTAATAATAATGATATAAACATACACATACCTGTCTAGCATCAATATCCAACTTGCTTGAGAAGACTGTAATCTCTTCCAAATTCTTGATTATTTTATTCCCGTTTTTTTTGCAAGTTTTTCCCTTTACTCTATGCCTTGTATAATTACTCCAAACATTATCTCCATTTGAATAAACACTTTCCAAAAATGCAACCATTTTCTGGCAAGGACCCCTAGATTCCACCTTAGTCTTGAACATAAAATATGGGCTTCTCTTATTTTTATCATATGATTCGAATGACCTTAAAACTGTCATAAGCTCCGGAACTGTAATGTCTCCTTCGTATACTTGTACCGCGTAACCCCAAGCCACTGCGATGGATAATGAATTTTTCCGGTCGTAGCAAATATATTGTTGTGATATTCTTGCAGGATCAGCATTAGCAGCTTTGAAGAAATGTTGCAGAGCTTGAATTTTGGTCATTTTGGGGAAAAGTGAATGTACATCATCTATGTGATGAAGTGATAGTAATGGTGATAACGGATGTGATGCAAGTATTCCGAATAGATTTCCCCATACATCATCCTGGCGATGGAATAAAAAGAAATGAAATATTATTACAAATAAGTATGGCATGTTTGAAATAGAAAAATATGAAGTAGGATGGCATTTGAAATTTTGTTCAAATAAAATACGATTTAGTATTTTTAGAATTTTCATATGATTAGTAACTTTTAGTATTGTCTGTGCATCATGGTCCTAATACTAGCTAGCGAATTAGAAATGTTTGAATTGTGAATAGGGAACAAGATAGACGTAGATTTTCTTCTCCCAACCGTAAGTACTTTTACGTATCATTTCTCGAGCTCCATACTCAAAAGGTCGTTTAACTATTTGAAATTATCTTGTATATAATTATCATACTCAAAAGATCACTTAACTATATCCAAAATTGCCTAGAAAACGTATATATGTTTCTCTAGCTCGAAACAAAAAAGTCATTTAATTATGCCTGTAATGCTCAAAAAAATCACTCAATCTGATTTTGTCAAGCTTTTTGTGGCTAAGTGAATGCCTATTTTATCCTCTAAATTATCATTTTCTTTTTACTATTTTAATATTATGATACCTTTTTTCTCTTTTGAATCTATACTATAGATTTATGATAGATCTAAGTGCCAACATGATTTTTACCAACAAAGGAAAGAAGCACTAATAACAACTCAATCCCAAATTAATTGGAATTGGTTACATGAACCATTCACACTAAACGCACTATTCCCCAAATATCGTTCATAAAACAAGATTTACGGATTTGAATATATCAAATGACTTTCAGACAGATAGCATGACTATGTAAAGGAATTAAGAGGAAGAAAAAGAATGAAATATCATCATATATAGCCAAACCCACAGTTTTGAGTTAACGGCTGCTGAATTTTAAAAAAGATAATATAGTTTGTTAAGTTTTGAATAAATTATTTGTACAGTACTGGAATTTTAACACAATTATAAAATTTTAATCAAAGCTATTGAGTTCTATTAAACCCATAATTAGAACTCTATATCTGCCTCTTACACTCATTAAATCAAAGGAGAAGTAATAATATATTCTCTTCGTTTCAAGTTAGTTGTCATATTATATTTTTTATCAATTTGACTAGCTTTAGTTGTCATATTTTATTTTTTATCAATTTGACTAACTTTTTAAACTATTTATTAGATTAATCACCTCAATATTTTATAATTAAAATTTAGATATTTGAAAATTATACGAAAAGTGTTACGAATCTCACCTTTTCTTATATCAATTTGATGAAAAAAATATATTTAAAGATGTTTGTCAAAATTCATATAATTTGACTTTCGGAAAAACAACATGCCAACTAATTTGGGACAACGGAAGTAACCATAAACTAAATATAGTAACTAAAAGCAAAAGAAAGTAAGAACATTAATGTTTTACTTACTTGGTGAAAACCAGGTTCGTGTGTTAAACTCACTCCAAGCTCAGCCAAACAAGAGAAAATCCTAGCATCACTACTATAGAGACTTGGGTACCTCATCAAACAAGAATCCAAAACCCTAGCTAAAACCCTAGCCAAAGGGCTACTTACTGCATATCCGCCACCACCAAATGCCATATCAAAAGAAAAATAATCATTTTGAACATAGCTCTCTGAATTAGACCCTATATAATACCATTCATTGTGATCATATTTTTGTAATGTTTTCACCAAATTATCCACGATAAAAACCGTATCGTCGTCTCCGAAAATGTACCATCGCACGTTAGAGTCGTTACGCGCGACAACTTGTTTAATCATGTATGTTAGGCCAAGGGCGTAACGTGCACCCAAACCATGGGTGTAGGGGAAACGAGACATGTCGTCATAAATAAGAAATGGTGGAAGATCGATGTTTTCTGGAGAATTATAATTTTCTGATGAAGGGTGATCTAGAAAGACGTAAGTTCTCGTAAAATTTGGCTTGTACCATAGACGGAGGAACTTTTTTCTTTGTGAAAAGGTTTTAGAGGAAGAAGCAATTGAAAAAACAAGGTGGTTAACGGTGGTTGGAGAATTTTTAGTGGTGGTGGCATCGGCGGTCGCAGTCGCGATGGTGTAGGAGAGAGTAGTTAAATGGTGGAGGATGGAAGAATGGTAATTGAAAGCAACAAAAAAGATTGAGAGAAAAGTGAAGAGAATCAAGAAAATGTCTTTGAAGCAAAATGGGGTTTTGTAAACTGACATTTTTAATTTGATTAAAGAGGCTTAGTGAATTGAAGTGACTAATTATTCAATTCAAGTCATTTTTTTCCCTAGATCTGCACACTTCAAATGTGTTTATTTGGATATGATGAAGCATTTAATTGAGACAGATTTTGTGTGTGAGAGATAATGTATCTAGTTCAATATCTATATTGGTTTACCTGTTTTTGTGTTTGTGAAAATGAATCTAGTACAATATGTATATATTGGTTGATCTGGTGAATCTTAGACTGGATTTAATTTTGTGAGAAGAAAATGGCAAGCTTTTGGAAATTAATACAAATGCTCTCTTACTTTTACTACCAAAAACTGAGTCAAACAATCTTTTCTCACTTTAGCAGGTGTTTTAATTTTTTTCAAGTTTTAGAAAGGACACTAAATACATAATTGACGTATATTTTATTTACTAAGTTATTCTTATTCTTTAGATTTTTATTCGAGAATTGACCAATATGTTTTTAAAAAAACTTTAATGTGAAGGATATACTTGACAATAGTGTCAACTCCCGTTTTAAATTTCCGAAGTGACGATTATTTTGAAAAATTGAGCTAAGGCAAAAATCAAAATAGGACGGATCAGAGGAAGTATATGTTATCCTAGTTTTATATGGACAAATCAAATAAATGCTAATTATGGCTACATATCCACAAAATTTTCTTTGTTCTTTTAATTGTCATGTTTCACTTTTGAGCGACAATTTAACTAATTTTACAAAATAAATTAAATTATATTAAAATATTAATCAAAATTTATGTTGTTTGATTCTTAAAAAAGAAATTATTATCACAATTAATAAAGAAAAAAGGAAGAGTAGTAAATAATCTTAACCTCATACTGTAATGAATAGATCTTGGGTCTAACTTAACCTCAAAAATTAGCTCATGAGGGGAAGATTGCTCAAGTCCATATAAGGAGACCAACTACCCATCCTTTTTTCGATGTGGGATAGTTAACACTCCCCCGCACGCCTAGGCCTCATTAATTGGAGCGTGGACAATATAATATGGGGGCCCAACATCGGTGAACAAAGATTTGGGGACCAATTACCCATCCTTTTTTCGATGTGGGATACTTAACACTCCTCCGCACGCCCAAGCCTCATTAACTAAAGCGTGGACAGTATAATATGGGGGCCCAACTTCGGTGAACAAAGATTTGGGGATTTATTACCCATCATTTTTTCGATGTGGAATACTAAACACTCCCCCGCACACCTAGGCCTCATTAACTGGAGCGTGAGCAATATAATATGGGGACCCTACATTGATGAACAAAAATTTAGGAGGAGCCTGACTCTAATACCATGTAATGAATGGATCTTGGGTCTAACTCAACCTCAAAAGCTAGCTCATGACGGGAGGATTGCTTAAGTTCATATAAGGAGACCAATTACCCATCCCTTTTTCGATGTGAGATACTTAACACATACTAAGAAGAGTAATTTAAAAGATCATTTAAGGGGTCATTTGGTGTGAGCTATTAAAACATATAGTCCAGTATAAAATAATAGTCCCGGGATAAATTTTTTGATGCTATGTTTGGTTGTCAAATTCGGGATAACTTATCTCGAGATTAATAAATAGTACCGAAAAAAGTTATCTCACCTAAGAGGTGGTATAAATAATTCCACCATATTTCAACTTGGGATAAAGTCATAAAATGACAAAATTACCCTCCAAATTCTTTAATTATCACTTTTCATATATATATATATGTGTGTGTGTGTGTGTATGTATATAACTTTACTATATATAAGAGAGAATGTGAGATTTTGATAGTTCTTACATTAAATTTTTTCAATAATTTAATCCCTAATTTAAATTTTAATTACTCTACAAATTTTCGTTCATTTTGGTAAATTTGAACAATTATGTGGACTTAACTATTTATACAATCAAATTCAAAATTGATCCACGAGTTTATTGTCTTTGTATTTTGTAATTATCAATCTTACTTCAAATTTTTATTTTTCCTAACAAATTTATCATGAACAAGTAATTTAAGTATCTTGACATTTCCCTTCTAACTTAGTACATGCTTAATGATTAAATATTTTTTATATATAGTTAAACATGTTCGAAAATTTAATTTAAAAAAAATATAATTCAACTTTTCGAATACTAATGATACTAAATAATGTAAGATGAGAGTAATTCTTTTTCACATTTTTTGATGATGAGTTATTTTAAAAAAATAAATAAAATTATCAACATTTTATAGAATTTAGGACAAAATAAGTAATTTAACATGAAATATTAAGTTAAATAAGGTGAAGGGTATTTTTGTAAGCAAATTATCTATTCTTAGAAAGGATGTAATGCCTATCATTTTTAGTACCACAAACCAAACAATCACTAAAAAATAATACCAGGATAACTTATCCTAGAACAATTAATCCCAGTATAACTACTCCCATCATAACTTGCTTCCCAACCAAACGACCCCTAAATGTCTACACTATACTGCATGCTTTAATTAACTTTCAACTTCAATTTGTGATGTCTTATTTATACCTCGACGAATTTATATCCATCGCACGTTGCACAATCTTCACCATGATGTGAAATGCCTTTATTACAAAACGAAGGAAAACATTATATTGAACGTACAAAAAGTGAATGAAAAAATACACGTTGTGAATGTATGACTTTATAAAAGGAAGGGTCGTCTCATTGTGTTGAAGGAAAGGAGAATGCAATCACTAAATAGAAGGGCGGAACAGTCATTTTATATTAGTTAAAGTAGTTAAATTAGTTAAGTGTCAAAGTCCATTAGTCAGTTAGGAAGTTTACTAATTATATAAACTACTAATCACTGTACAAAATTCACTTCTACGCGAATTTTCACTCAATAAAACTTTCTTCTCTTTTCTTCTTCTTCTTCCTCATGTCATTACCTGAATCAGGGTTCTTCTCCTTAAATAAGTCAGTTTACTTCATGGTATCAGAGCCTTGGGACTAGTAATCCTAGTCTACTAAATTTTATTTCTTGATTCACAACTTTTGCATAAATTTTTTTTTGTTGATGGAAAGTGATTCGGTCTTAAGCTTGTCAAGAGTCAGAAATGGCGATTAATTGCAATTCAGAACCCAGTTCAACTGCACATTCTCCGATTCATTCTAATGACATCGACTACAATTATCTTCTGTTTCTCAATGCGTCAGATTTGAGTGGTATGAAAAATATATCTTTTCAATTAACTGGGACTGAGAATTACTCTCTGTGATTTCGATCTATGAGAATTGCACAATTAGGTCATAACGAATTAGGAATGATTGATGGTTTTGGCACAAAAGATAAGTTTTCTCGGTTGGAAAGTCACTGGAAATGAGTGAATGTCATTGTTCTTTATTGGGTTATAAAGTCTCTTGGCAAAAGGCTTCTTGGATGTATCATGTATGCCTTAAGTGCTCAAGAAGTTAGGGTGATTTGTTTGAATGTTTTAGTAAGATAGATAACTCAAGAACCTTCGATTTACATAATGATATTGTCACTCGTACTCAAGGCACTGATTCTGTCTGTGTGTTTCTCTAAATTGAAGGGGTTATGGGAAAAATTTAAGGCCTTAGTTCCAACTCTTTATAATTGTGACAAATCAAAAGAGTTTGTATTACATCTTTAAAAATTAAGACCTTTTTAATTTCTTATGGGCTTGAATGACTTGTATTTGCAAACAAGAAGTCAAATTCTGCTTATGTGCTCAATGCCTTCTGTTAATCAGACATGCTCAATGATTATGCGTGATGAGAGTTAAAAATCTGTAGTGGCTACTGCTAGGATCTTAGGAGCGAATCTTATAGCTGTTCAGGCTCATTTGACACAACTTTGTACTCAAGAAATGCTCTAAGTTATATACCTAAAAGAAATCATAACTTGTTAAGCAAATAAAATTGCTCTTTCCTTTAAATACTTCTACTAGTTTGCATAAATTTGAATTATTACACATAAAGTTATACGGTCCATACAAGACTCCTACATATGATGAGAATAAGTACTTCCTAACTATAGTAGATGACTTCACAGGAATGACCTAGATTTTTCTTTTAAAACTCAAAACTGATAGACGTACATCTCTTAAACAATTCCTAACATTAGTCAAAAATCAATTTAACAAGCTTGATAAAATTCTTAGAACTGATAATGCAATGAGTTTGTGAACACTCGGTGTACTGAGCTATCTGTAGCTTTTGACATTATCCATCAAAAGTCATGTGATCATACACCTCAATAAAATAGAGTTTCCCAAAGAAAGCACAGACATATTTTGGAGGTAACTAAAGCCTTAAGATTTCAGGCTAGTATACTTATTAAGTATTGGGGTCTGTGTGTTAAAGCCACTGTGTATCTCATTAACAGGCTACCTAGTTCTGCTCTTAACAATAAAACATCATATGAATTATTGCATTATAAGAATCCATTAGTGCATCATCTCAGAGTTATTGACTGTCTATGTTTTGCTAAAGTTGTTCAAGAATCTAATAACTTTAAAACAAGAGCTAGAATTGTTGTTCTTATAAGATATATAGAGATACAAAAGGGTTATGTATTGTATGATCTAACTAGTTATATTTTCTTTATTAACAGAGATGTGATTTTTAGAGAGGACATCTTTCCCTTCAACCTAAAAATAAAAGAATCCAATACAATTTTTAACTTTAGTGGTTTGAATGAGCCAATGGACAATATTAAACCTGATCACAAACTCACAAAAACACAAACTGCATATGTTGAGGATATGTAGCCTCCAATACCAGGTGTGCATGCATTTGATTTTACAGTAGCTCCAGTTGCAGTTTGAATGCTTGTGCAACAATCCTCATCACTTCATTTAAATATAAGAACGTTAGGCAGATAAAAAAATCAACTCTTTGGATGACAGATTTTGTGTCACTAGGAGTACAAGAGATACCGCATGCAATGTCAAATTGCTTATATTATCTGAAACTCGATCCACAATAGCAAGCCTACTTGTCAACTGACATCTACTATTGAGCCTAAAATATACAAAGAAGTTGCTAATGACCCTAGACGGATAGAGACAATGCAGTCAAAAATTGAAGCATTACAAAGCAATCACACTTAGGATATTGCGTAGTTCCCCAATGTTTCAATAGGTTGTAGGTGGGTGTACAAGGTGAAATACAAGGTAACAGATGCAGTATACAAATTTAAGGCAAGGCTAATTTCCAAGGTTTATAGACAAAAGAAGGGCATTGATTATCAAGAAACTTTTAGCCTTGTGGTTTAGTTGAAAACTTTCAAAACTGTTTTGCCATTAGCTGCTCAAAGAGGTTGGATAGTTCACCAAGTGGATGTCTTTAATGCTTTTCTACAAGGTGATTTGAATAATGCAATATACATGAAATTGCTTCAGAAATTCTCAAGTCAGAAGGGAACAAAATATGTAGACTTGTTAAATCCCTTTATGGGCTAAAGCAGGCTCTAAAACAATGGAAGGCTAAACTGTCTAAAGCATTATTGAACTTAAAATTTAAACAAAGTGAGTATGTTCACTCATTGTTCATCAAGAATACTTTAACAAGTATTGTCCTAGTATTTGTATATGTTGATGACAAGCTTGTTACAAAAAATAGTATTCAAATTATAGAAGAAACTAAAAATAAGTTGAAATAGTTTTTTAAAATGAAGGAATTATGTGAATTGAGATATTTCTTAGGGATTGAATTTGCAAAATCCAATAAGGGAATACTGATGAACCAAAGGAAGTATGCCTTAGAGTTCATTGCTAAAATAGGGCTAAGTGCATCTGAACCAGTTGTAACACCTATTGATACAAACTGCAAGTTAACTACTAAATAGTTTGATGACTTTACTAATCTCGCAGTTGAATAAGAAGTAATAAATAATGATCTAGTGGTAGATCAAGAGGCATATCAAAGACTGATTGGCAAGTTACTATATCTAATTATGACAAGACAAGATATATCAAGAATCAATCTGGGCAAGGTGTTTTACTATCCACTAATCAAAAGCATACAGTTACAGTATTTTGTGATGTAGATTAAGAATCATGTTTGGATTCAAGAAAATCGATAACAAGTTATTGTGTTTTTCTGGGAGATTCTCTAGAATCTTGGAAATCCAAGAAACAATCAACTGTTTTTAGGAGTTCAGCAGAAGCTGAATGTAGGAGTATGGATAGTACTGTTTCAAAACTTATTTGCTTGCTTGGACTCTTGAAGGAACTCAGTGTTGAAGTCACAAAACTTGTTGATGTCTTTACTGATAGCAAAGTTGCAATATAGCTTGCTGCAAATTCAGTGTACCATGAAAGAACCAAGTATATAGAAATTGATAGTCATTTCATAAGAGAAAAAATAAGTCAAGGATTAATGACTACTAAGTACATTCCAACTCAAGACCAACTAGTAGATGTATTGATAAAGTGGTTGAGTAAAGCTTAGCATCACTACTTATGTTTCAAGCTTAGAGTTCAAAACATTTCTCACTTCCCAACTTAAGGGGAGTGTTGATGGAAATGAGAATGCAGTCACTTAATAGAAAGGCAGAGCAATCCTTTTACTATCAGTTAACGTAGTTAAATTAGTTAAGTATAAAGTCCATTAGTTAGTTAGAAAGTTGGTTAAAGATAGTTAGTTACTAACTATATAAACTACTATCACTATACAAAATTCACTTTTTCTTAATTTTTCGCTCAATGAAAATTTCTTCTCCTTTCTTCTTCTTCCTCCTGCATCACCCTGAGTAGGGGTTCTTCTCCTCAAAGAAGTCAGTTTACTTCACACTGGTCCGCCTAAAAGTGTATATAGGTTGGATTAATTTGGATGTTTTAAATGTCAAATGGAATTAGTTATGTCTGATTTTTACATGTATAAATTAAACCAAATTAATAGAAGTCGAATTTTTCAACCAAACCAAATTAATGTGACAATTTCATGAGGCCATTGTGAATTATGTGCAAAGACATTTATGTACTTCTCATTCATAATTCTATATCGTCTAATTTTCATTGCCTTTCTTTTTGCATCTACTAAATTTACTTACTAGCATTGGTAATCACTATATAATTTTAGTTTGATACTCAATATAGCCGATCAATTCTATTAAATGAGAGTAGTTGATTTTCAATTTGTTTCAGCACCACAATGAATATAATAGTTTGTAATACACAAATCACCACATGCTAAGGAGAACCAAAATGGAAAGTATGAAATAGTTAAAAGCGCTACTTCTTCGATCTATGAAGGGTCATATTCGTTTTGGCGCATCATGCAATTTCCCGATCCTACACCATAATCGTATAATTATTCTATTTTCCTCGTCACACCCATTGTGCGAACACATATCATAAGATGAAATAGTTTTATTGCAAGTTTTCAACCATGGTGTGAATATGTATAAACATCACATTGTGGAATATATGTATCAACAATTCAATACATATCGTGTAATTTTTATGGTCACAGTAAGATGTTGATTGAATTGGGACATCACTCAGAAATTTGTGGCCGTTTGAATTTAGTTGAATTAATCAAAGCAAAATAGTACTTTCTATGTCTCAAATTATATGACTCATTTTGCTTTTTAGTCAGTTTAAAAAAGAATGATATATTTCTATTTTTAGTAATATTTTAGCTTTAAAATATCAATTTTATCTTTAATGAAATAATTTATAATAATATAAATATCTATTACTTATTTTGAATTAAAAGCATTTTAGTTATTCTAAATTTTACCAAATGCCCCGAAAAGCTTAAAAGAGCTCAAATACCGCTTTTAAGTCCATCCAAATGGGCTCTATGTATTGTGCTAAGAAAATTCCACCTTGTTTTGTGTATTTTTTTTTTGCCTATTGTGAAGTACTTTCTCCGTTTAAAATTACTTGTAATTTATTTTCTAAATGAACTTTTTTTTTGTTTATTACTTTTTACATATCAAGAAACGATTATTTTTTTTATGTTGTACTCTTAATTAATTATTATTCTCCAAATTATTTTCTAATACTTATACTAAACATCAATTAATAGACGTAATATGATAAAATTACTATGTCAATCATTATTTTCTTAATGGATGTGTCACGTCAAAAAATGACAATTAATTTTGAACGGAGCGAGACAATAATATAAATGTATCTCATAAAATACAAGTGCATGCAGTAAAATAAAAGTATATTTCAGCAATATATAAATGATTTTTGGTGATAATTGGGATGATTTAAGTGCATCTATAAAGCACATATATCATACCACACATGTATGTAAAGTGTAAGTTGTATGTGACACACTATGATTGTGACAACTATAAAATGTACGTAAATTGATTTGTATTCACATGATTTCAATTAGCCAGAGATAATGTATTCGCAAATATAATACTCCACCAACTATATTTTGGAACAAATCAGTGCTACATTTTGTTGATACACAAACTACCACACTATATTTTATAGGAGCAAAACTATCATCATATGAAAATTTCTCATCTTACTATTTGGTTTTAGTTGAGGACCTTGAAATTTTCTTGGTATGGCAAGAATTGGAACCATTTTTTTTGTGATTTTGTGGAAAATCTAACGGCAAAATTCAGAAATAACATACTTATCCCCTTAATTATGAGTTTCATAGCAACAATTTCATAATTACATAGTATAACAAGTTGTATTTTGTATTTTTGCAAACTGTTGCTACAAAAATACAAATACATATGATTTTTACTTTTACGAACTGTTGCTACAAAAATACAAATACATCCAAATACATATGCTACAAAATGTAGTTTGATAAAAGTGTTGCTATTTTTTGTAATTTAATACTTAAATATGCTACTTTATGTATTTTTTCCAAAATCTAATCAATTGAAATATGGGCCTTATTAAAGACTGATCTTGACGGAAGGTATAGTGCAAAAAGTACCATTGAATGTTACCAAGATTGTTGATAGTCGAACCCACAAACAATAGAGATTATTAATTTGGTGAATTTTACTAATAGGGGAGGGTATGTTTTGGTTATAGTGGAGGATGTGGTGGTGGAAAAGAAAAGAAATGAAAAAAGTATTAAAAACAAGAGGTCTCACGAAAGTATACTTATCTATAAATAAGAATGCTACATAATTAGTTTTGCGAATAAATTTAAATTCTATGCAATGTCAGTGTCAAAAGAATTTCACTATTAGATACTTTTGAAGGTAAATATAGTAAGAAAAGATGTCATTTTTGAGGATAAACTTCTATCTAATGATACATATATCATTGATACGAATATGAGGTGACGGAAACCATTCTACACCTTCCCAAGGACTTTTGGAAATTGTAGCAACTACTCATAACACCACTCTCCCAAGAAGAGAATCATAGGCTATATGCTCCTTGAAAGCATTCCCTGATCATAGGCCCAACATGTGATTGCCTGATCTTACACCATAATCGTATGATTAGTCTATTCTTCTCGTCACACTTATTGTGCGAGCACATATCATAACGTGAAATAGTTTTATTGCAACTTTTCGACCATAGTATAAATATGTATAAACAATACTAGGTGCAGATGATTCCAATCTAACCAAAAACACTTTGTGGAATATATGTATCAACAGTTCAACACATATCGTGTAATTTTAGTGGTCACAATAAGATCCTTAATTGAATTGGGACACCACTTCGTAATTCGTGGCCATTTGAATTTAGTTGAATTAATCGAAGCAAAATAGAGTGCTTCCCATGTCTCAAAGTATATGACTCGTTTTTCTTTTTAGCCACTCCTAAAAAGAACTATATAATTTAACATTTAGTAATATTTTAACTTTAAAATATTTATTTTATCCTTCATAAAATGATTTATAGTCATATATATATTTATAATTTATTTAGATTAAAGGCATTTAATTATTCTAAATATTACCAAATACACCAAAAAGCTTAAAAGAGCTCAAAAAAGAGCATTTAAGCCCATCCAAATGGGCTTTATGTATTGTGCTTAGCCCATAACATAGCCGACATACACACATATTCTGTGTATATGTGGGATTTTTGTAATATATTTAGGGAGTTGAAATTTTTTGTAATATTGAAAACATAAATTGTGTATTTGAGTAATTTTTGGTTAGAAAATTCCACCTTGTTTTGTGTATTTTTTTGCCTATTGCGAAGCACTTAATTATTTGTCACTTTATTTCCTAAATGAACTTTTATTTTTACATGTTACTTTTCATATATCAAGAATTTTTTTTATATTTTATCCTTAATTAATTACTATGCTTCAAATATTTTTCAATACTTGTGCTAAATATCAATTAATAGAGGTACTATGGTGAAATTACTATGTCAGTCATTATTTTCTTGATGAATGAGTCACGTCAAAAAGTGACAAGTAATTTTGAACGAAGTGAGTATCTCAATGAATGCTCTCTAATAAGCAATAATATAGTGTGTATCTCATAAAATACAAGTGCAAACAGTGAAATATAAGTGTATTTCAGCGATATGATGATAATTGGGATGATTTAAGTGCATTTATAAAACACAAATATCATGCCACACATACAAGTGTATATTTATATGTATGTAAAATGTAAGTTGTATGTGACACATTTTGATCGTGACACCTATAAAATATATGTAAATTGGTTTGTATTGGCATGGTTTTAATTAGGTAGAGATAATGTATGCGCAGATATAATACTCTATCAAACTACATTAGGAACAAATTATTGCTAATTTTGTTGATACACAGACTACCTCACTATATTTTATAGTTATGAGCAAAACTATCATCATATGGAAAATTTCTCATCTTACTAATTGGTTTGAGTTGAGGACCTTGAAATTTTCTTGGTATTGCAAAAATTGGAATCACTTTCTTTACAATTTTGTGGAAAATCTAGTCAATTGAAATATGGGCCTTATTTAAAGAATGCTCTTGATGGAAGATATAGTGCAAAAGTACCATTGAATGTCACCAAGATTGTTGATAAGTTCGACTCCTCTAAAAATAGAAATTATTTATTTGGTGAGTTTTACTAATCGTGGAGGGTATGCTTTGGTCGTGGTGGAGGATGTGGTGGTGGAGAAAAGAAATGAAAAACATATTAAAACAAGAGGTCTCACGAAATTCTTTTTAGAGGTATTACAACAATCATTTAGTCATATGAACAAGTCACAAAATTCATATTCGATCAATTACCTGGAGAGATAGTTCAAACTAAAGTTATAACCATTAAAAATAATTAAAAATAGCATGGCTAAGATTTCATACACTAAACCTTGTATTCTTTTGCTTTCATGCGACAAAATTGAAGTGTTAAATGTTTGTTTATCTGTTGATTTTGATAAGAAAATAATAAAATATATGTCTAACTACTTGACAAGGACATAGCAAGCATCTAGTACAGTTGGTCCTCATTCAATATGCTGCTTCTGCTAGTGTGCATTTTTTCCCTCATCTATAATAAGCACAATAAATTTATACGACAAATTTATTCGTAATAAATTGCAATTACTGTTGAAATTGAATAGTACATTCAACTAACATAATTATGTAAATCTAAGTGACATAGGTTAACTATGTGCCTTCCATGCCCACTTGAAGCCTGAAATAGAAAAAAGTCGGATTTATTTTAATACAACTGAAAATATGTCAATTAACAGAAGATGCATAAAGTACTTTGATGGTACCCTTCTTATTTTTCACTTTTATGTGTTTCCTAACTTATAGAATGGATGAAATCACACATAGAAAAGCAGTAGTCTCAAGATAAAGTTCCAGCAAGTCATAAATATCTGAGTCAGCTATAGGAAAGTTCAAAACTAAGAAAAGGGACAAAAACAAAAAAAATGATCAACAGAATCATTACAATGGAATAACCTTCTTTGATTCTTGAGAGACATATAGATGACCAATTAAATAGACGTAAGATTAACTTCAAGAAGTTCAAATACATAATTGTATCTAGATTGGGAGACTTATGGCAAACTTATTTAGACGGTGTTTAAGGTTTTTTTTTTTTTTTTTTTTTGAATTTAAGCACTTTTTAAGTAGTGGTATACTAGTATTTGAGAAAGCTAAAAAGATCATTTAAGCACTCACTTTTAGGTTCCAAAAAATGTAAAAATAAGTCAAATGATAAAAGTTAGGTAATCGCAACATATGACTTTTAGGTTATAAGTAACTTTTTAAAAGTCGGTTCAAACATTCCTTATTTATAACTCTTTATTGAAAAGTCAAATAAAAAAGAAGTGATGTTGATTGTTCACATTTTGCAAACGATCTTCTCCATATAACTTCCAAAACACAAATGGTCTTTTCCATACCTTTACTAAAAGTTATACAAACAAGAACAATTGAGGGTATATAATTTACCGGACGTACGTTAGTTATGAAATGAAATTAAAAATCATTACGCATATATATATTTGCAACGTACAAAAGCAGGGTCAAAGAAAATACCGTCCACAATCCACGTCCAACAACAAACATTATAAACTCAATTATATCTACTAGTGATTTTGTTTAATAATAGCCTGACACATCATACACACTTCACGAGAATTCTTATGTATAATATCATGACTTTGAAAAGTAAAGAAATTTATAGTATCTTGAAACGTAAAAGTAAAGTTATAAGGATTTAGAGTCAAGGCTCACACTTCATAGAAATGTTAGTCAAAAAGTTAGAGTAGCGTAGCGGAAATATGGAATCGACATACCTTCAGTTATTGTTGAGGATTTGTAGTTGACGACAGCGTCAATAACGTTGTCGGCGTCGCTTTTCGATGAGTCTTCTAAGTACTCAACCTCACTTTAGATGGTGTGAATTTTGAAAGGATTGTACTTAGGGACCAGAACCGGACATGGCACAATATATATAACTGTTCCATCATCAGGAGCAGTTCCTTAGATAACAGAGTGGCAACGATTTAAGAGAATTTTGAATTTAAAATTCAAATTGAGAGGATAGATGGGAGGTTACGGGCAATAAAGAAAATGCCAACATTCTTCCACTTGGTTTGCATACTCTAATCCCATATATGAAACATAAGACATGAATCATGATGATAGTTCCTCTAAAACGAGTAGTATCTTTCATGTATCACAATGTGTTATGCCTCTGATACAAGAGAGACCAAGAAGACACGAAACATACACCAAAACAGTCCACAAGTTTGAAGAACCGAGGATCCCTTTGGTGACCACTCTCGGATTCACTACCAACAACAAGAATACAAGATATAATGGTGTATTTGA
Source organism: Capsicum annuum (assembly GCF_002878395.1). Lineage (NCBI taxonomy): Eukaryota > Viridiplantae > Streptophyta > Magnoliopsida > Solanales > Solanaceae > Capsicum > Capsicum annuum. The sequence continues at coordinate 194,263,658 of NC_061117.1, read as the reverse complement.
CAACAAAACAGCCAACCCAAACTAATGTAACAACAAGAAGAAGATGAACAACACAATAAGATTTCAACAATAGAATGATTACAAGGTTACACAACAAGAACACTACCAACGGTTACAACAAAATAAAGATAGAAAGATAGACAAATAGAGGTAT
>NC_061117.1:194252987-194260504 GCF_002878395.1 Capsicum annuum | reverse complement strand
TTTTCTCAAAGTTGATATTATTCAATTATAACTACTTTAATATTTTTTGACTTTTAGTATTAACTTTACTTTGAATATAGGACGAATATACACGTCTTGTTGGTGTGTATCGTAGTAGTCAGCCTCCTGAAAGTCAGGGTGACCCAATACCCTAACATGTAGAGGAGGAGTTATGGGCAAAAGTTGTAGGTCCTGCAAATAGAGGCCATTTCTACGGATACCACAAAATTTTTTTGGCGATAATATTAGGTGTTCGTCCGGTACTGCATACTCTAGATCTTTAGTTGATAAAGAAACCATTGAAAGACTAGAAAGTACAATTTCTAAACTTACTAAAGAGTTTGCTGCACAGAGAGAGAGAGAGGTTTGGTGAACAGATAGAGAGACACAAGAAGACGGAGGAGGCAACAACATCACAAATCAGGATGCGGCAACAGTTCAACTCTTTCATTCTGACTGAGGGGGTTATTCTTCCGTGCCTGGTGATGCAGTTCGGGCTGCAAAAGGTCTAGGCCCCCTGGATGATTTCAGCATGGATGAGGATATGGAAGACGAGGACGAATTCGATGATGATGACTTTTAGTTTTTTGATTTTTGTATGTGTTGTACTTTGAATTTAGACATTTTGTTTTTGAAACTATTGTTGTAGTTTTTTGATACTCACTTTTGTTGGACATTTTGAATGTGTTGTACACTTTTGAAAGTATTTACATTTGATTTTTTGTTGTTGTTGCTGCTTTATTTACATTTGGTTACTGCTGTATTACATTGTTGTTGTTGCATGCTGTATTTGGATTTTGATTTTGATTTTTTTAAAAAAAATTCCAATAAAAGCGACCACAAGTGGTCGGTTTTTGAAACCTTTCTTTGCAGAATAAATTAATTAATGAATTTAATGAAAAACCGACCACTGTGGTCGGTTTAATATTAAAATTAATTATTTAATTTAATAAAAAACCGAACACTTGTGGTCGATTTTTTTCCTAAAATTATTTTCTTCAATTTTAATAAAATAATAATAAATTTTAAATATATATATATATATATATATATATATATATAAATCGACCATTTGTGGTCGATTTTTAAAAAACTACCACTACTTTACCAACCATACCACACACTTTGGTCGGTTTTTTGGTCGAAAATTGGGGAAAATGGTCGGTTTTCTCCCTTTTTAGTAGTGTATGATCTTAAGAACCCAAGAACATATGACACTCTTGGACCCTTAACACTATATACTACAATCACGTATCTCTTTGAATTGACACAAGAGAGGCGTCCACCACCCAAGCACCAATGTATCAAGCAATGCAACACACAAGTGATTCCACACTTGTATATGACCCTAGTTACGGTTTTGGGACTCTCTCTCTCTAAGAGGAGTGTTCTCTTAATATCATTAAGCAACTAAAGAAATAAACCCTACAATGTTCTATTTATACTACATTACAATAATAAACAAAATGACAAAAGGCCCCTCTAGTAACTAGTCTACAAAAATACTCAAAAAGTGTCATGATCATGATCATACTTGTATCATCCTTCCCATCTTAAGAGGAATTTGACCACAAATTCACGAGCTCACCTCTTTTACAAAGACACTTCACAATATCCTTCTTGCAGCCACACATCTTCTCCATACTCTTCATTTTGCACTTCGGCTTCTTCTTGCTCTCCATCTTGTGGTTTGCCATCATTCTTAACCGATTCAATGCCCACTTCTTCTCCAAGATAGTACAATCTACCATCTCTTAGGATTATATTCCTCCGGTTTGTGCACTCATTAGCCTTTTGTGCCCACCCTTGACACTTGAAGCATTAAAACCCCTTGGGATTGGAAGTAGAATTCAATTTACCTTTATGCCTTGGAGGATGTTTTTGGACAGCCTTGGTGGCCTCGGGTTGGGCAGCCATGAATGAGTTCTCTTTGAGCTCCCTCTCAACCTCTAAAGCCACTTGGAAGATGCCATCTACGGTGTCGAATTTGTGAAGCGTCATGCGAGTGGAGATGTCATTTTTTAACTCAACCTTGAAGCGCACAATGTCATGACTTACTTGCTAGCCTCGGTGGTCAATTTTCAATATCAATTGTTGAAATTCATCGTAGTAAGTCATGAAACTCTTGCTCCCTTACCTCAAATTATACAATTTGGCAAGGAGATCATGCCTATAAGTCTCGGGCAAGTACCTTTGCCGCATAAGGTCTTCAACCAAAACCAAGGAGGAGGTTGTCCCCCAATCATCTCATTCCCAAACCGTTTAACATACTCCCACCATGTATTAGCATACCCTTCGAAGTGAGCTATAGCATAGAAAATTTTCTTTTCTTTGGTGAGCTCATTAAGTTGAAAGATCTTGTCACAAGACAAATCCCATGCAAGGTAGGCTTCGGGATCACTCTCATCTTTAAAAATAAGAAGGCTCACTTTGATGGAATTAAGACCTACATCTCGGTTTGGGTGACCATCTCTCACCTCTCAGCCTAACTCCCCATGTCTACCCCTCATTCTTTCTTCCCTTACGTAAACATCATCATACAACCCATAACTATCATGTTGTCCTTCCCTACCATAGCCCTCAACATGGATGGGTCTATTTGGGTTAAGTGGAGCTTGTAGTGGTGGGATTAGATTTGGATAGTAAGGTCTTTGGTCAAGTGGAGTTTGGATGAGAGGGTTCGGGTTTGGTGGTGGTATTTGGGTTCCGAGCCTGTCTATTTGGACTTGGTGGAGTGGAGGATGGTTTGGTCTATCTTGTTCTCGGCTTCAGGAATAAAGATTGGTTGGATTTGTGGAAATTGGTGGATATAGCATTTGGTGCAAGGTCTCGGGAGTATTAGTTGGGGGGGGAAATTTTGAGGGGTGGAAGGTAGACTCCTTTGTCTTTTCACACATTCTAATCTCCCATTCATTGATGCCACATTCGTATCTAATTTCTCAAGACCCACATTCAACCTAGCCACATCTCGGGACATAGTTTCAAGGCGAGCCAAAATGAGATTGATGGCATTATTGTCCATTGATTGAGCATTTGAAACCTCGGGTTCCATTGTGGTTGTACCAAAAATAAACCTTGAAGTTCGGTCCAACAAGACACCCAATCAGTCCACAACATCACACACAATAATACAACATAAATACTATAAAACAAAACATACGTTAGTTTAAAACAACCTCCCACAATGAGATCCCACCTTTAAGTTTCTTCAAACTCAAGCTCAACAATGGTGGATGGCTCAAATCACCTCCAATTTAGCTCAAATTCGAACCCTACACTCTTATAGTGTTAGAGAACACAAATCTAACACTAAAAACACAAGAAAAAAATACAAAATCAAAAACTCAAAATTTGACCTAGGGTAAAAAACGGATTTAGTATTTTTTGGGGGGTTTTCGATTTTGACACTTCTTTTTTGTTGGGATTTTCAATTTCTAAACTCTAATAGTGTTAGAGAACAAGGATCTAACACTAGAAACACACAAAAATCAAGTCTCAAAAATTGTAAAACCCTAAAAATGTGAACAATAATTTTTTTCTTTTTTCTTCTTTTTTATTTATTTTTATTTTCAAGATAACAAACCCAAGATTGTTTTTGTTGGAACAAAATCAAACCTTGCTTTGATACCAAATGATACAAGAGAGACCAAGAAGACACGAAAACATACACCAAAACAGTCCACAAGTTTGAAGAACCGAGGACCCCTTTGGTGACCACTCTCGGATTCACTACTAGCAACAAGAATACAAGATATAATGGTGTATTTGACACCAAAACAGCCAACCCAAACTAATGTAACAAGAAGAAGAAGATGAACAACACAATAAGATTTCAACAATAGAACGATTACAATGTTACACAACAAGAATACTACCAATGGTTATAACGAAATAAAGATAGAAAGATAAACAAATGGAGGTATAATCTTAAAAATCCAAGAACATATGACAGTATTGGATCCTTAACACTATACACTGCAATCACATATCTCTTACAATTAACACAAGAGAGGCGTCCACCACCCAAGCACCAATGTATCAAGTAATGCAACACACAAGTGATTCCACACTTATATATGACCCTAGTTGCAATTTTGGGACTCTCTCTCTCTAAGAGAAGTGTTATCTCAATATCATTAAGCAACTAAACAAATTAACTCTACAATATTCTATTTGTACTACATTACAATAATAGACAAAATGACAAAAGGGCCCTTTAGTGACTAGTCTACAAAAATACTCAAAAAGTGTCATGATCATGATCATACTTGTATCAGCCTGTAAGCCTTAGCCCTTATTACTTAATGAATAAAGTCAATGTTTATTCTAGGTCCATACTTTTGTGACATTTCTCAAAACAAACTGAATGTGCACACAATTTAAAATACAATAAATATCATATAAAATAGAGTTTCATCAATATTCATTGTTACAACAAAAATTTACATAGTAGAACTAAGTCCCATTGTGACTACATGATTCTTAAATTTCTACGGTGGCATGCCTTTAGTTAAAGGATCAGCTAACATCACTTCAGTACTGACGTGTTCAATGACTACTTTTTTTTCTTCAACACGCTCTCTTATGGCTAAATACTTGATGTCGATATGTTTGCTTTGACTACCACTTTTGTTATTCTTAGCCAAAAATACATCAGCTGAATTGTCAAAATATATCTTTAATGGCTTAGAGATAGAGTCAATAATTCCCAGCCCAGAAGTGAAACTCTTTAACCATACACCATGTGAGGTAGCCTCAAAATAAGAAACGAACTTAACCTCCATAGTAGAAGTAGTAATCAAAGTTTGTTTGGCACTTCTCTAAGATATAGCTCCACCGGCTAACATAAAATATATCCTAAGTTGATTTTCATGAATTAACACAACCAACAAAGTCTAAATCAGAGTAGCCTATGACTTCCAAGTCATCTGATCATTTGTATATAAGCATGTAATCTTTCATCCCTTAAAGATATATTAAGACTTTCTTTACAGCTCTCCAGTGGTCAAGACCCGAATTCCTCTGATATCTTCCTAACATTCCAACAACAAATGCTATGTCAAGTCTTGTACAAACTTGAGCATACATTAAGCTTCCAATAGCAGAAGCGTATGGAATGTCTTTCATTTGTTCCCTCTCAAGATCTTTTTTGGGTCATTAATTCAAGTTGAAATTGTCACCCTTAACAATAGGAGCTACACTTGGTGAACAATCTTTCATCCGAAACCTCTCTAAAATTTTATTAATATAGGCTTCTTGAGATATACCTAAGGTACCTTGATGTATATCTCGATGAATCTTAATGCTAATGATATGAGACGCATCACCCATGTCTTTCATATCAATACTTTTAGAGAGAAATTGTTTCACTTCATATATCATTCCTTTATCATTAGATGCAAGTAAAATATCATCCACATATAGAACTAGAAAACATAGTTTACTCCCACTGACCTTCTGGTATATATATTGATCCATAATATTCTTAACAAAGTTGAATGAAGAGATAACATTGTGAAATTTCAAATACCATTGGCAGGAGGCTTGTTTTAGTCCATATATGAATCTCTTTAACTTACATACGAAGTGCTCACCATTGCTAGAGGAGAAATATTCAGGTTGTTTCATATAAATATCTTCCTCTAGATCACCATTGAGAAATATGGTTTTCACATCCATCCGTTGTAATTCTAAGTCAAAATGGGCTACTAATGCTAATATAATGGGCAAGAAATCCTTTTTCGACAAAGGAGAAAATGTCTCTGTGTAGTCAATTCCTTCCTTTTGAGTGGATCCTTTAGCAACAAGTCTTGCTTTATATCTTTCAATATTGCTTATGAGTCTTTTTTAGTTTTAAAGACCCATCTACATCCAATGGCTTATACACCATTAGGCAACTCGACAAGATCCTAAACTTCATTTTTTTCATGAAATTCATCTCTTCTTTCATGGCATTGTACCATAATTCTGACTCTTTGCAATTCATGGCTTATGAAAAAAACTAGGGCTCATGTTCAATTCCAATGTCAGATTCTTGTAAATACACAACAAAATCACTAGGAATTATTGATTTTCTTTCTCTAGTAGATCTTCTTAATGTTGCACCAACATTTTCCTTAGGATCATGTTGTTCAACTAGTTGCTCAATAATTTCTGGAATCATTTGAACTTGATCTACTTGAACGTTTTCAGCAGCTTGTGGAATCTCATTGATTTGTTTTGCAATATCCAATTGTACTTGAGGGGTCTTATGTACAACAATCAATCGTTGACTTGAAGTGGAAGGGTGATCTCTAACAGAAATTGTATTCTGAAGTTGATGACTCCCACTAATTAAGTCATTCTCAAGAAATTTTGTATTTCTTGATTCCATAATCCTAGTGTTGTTAGATGGACAATAGAATCTGTATTCTTTAGACCTTTCGGTATACCCAATAAAATATCCACTAATGATTTTAGGATCTAGTTTCTTTTCTTTTGGATTGTAAATTCTTACTTTAGACGGGCATCCCCATACACAAATATGTGTTAAACTCGATTTCCAATCTTTGAACAACTCAAAAGGTGTCTTTGGGACAACCTTGGTTGGAACTCGATTTAATATATACACTGTCGTCTTAAAAGGTTCAATCCACAAGGACATAGGTAGGTTAGAGCTCCTTAACATACTACACACCATATCCAATAATGTTTGATTTCTTCTTTTTGTTACACCATTTTGATCTGGAGAATCAAGCATAGTGTATTGGGAAACAATACCATTTTCTTGAAAAAATTTTGTAAATGGACTTTGTGTTTGTACATCCTCAGTGTACCTACCATACTACTCACCACCTCTATCAGTTCTCATATTTTTAATTTGCTTTTTGTATTGTTTTTCTACTTCAGCCTTAAACACTTTAAAGGCTTCTAGTACTTTGCTTTTATTATGAAGCATGTAGAGATACATATATCGTGAGTAATCATCTATAAAAGTGATAAAGTATTTCTGACCATATGCATTCATATTTAGATAACATATATCTGAATGCATGATTTCTAATATGTTTGTACTCCTCTTGGCATCGTTATTTGACTTGTTTGTCTGCTTACCTTTAATGCAGTCAACACAAGTATAGAAATCAATAAACTCTAAAGTACTAAGTACTCCATCATTTACTAATCTATTTATTCTATCTAGGGAGATATGTCCCAATCTTTAATGCCACAAAATAGAGAAGTTTTCATTAAAGCCAGTTTGAACATGCATAACATTATGAGTGGAATTATTTTACAAATCAAGAGAAAAAAGACCATTAGATAGTGTACCATATCCAACAAGTTTGGATTTATAAAATAGATTAGAATAGCCTTCAAGAAATAAGGAGTATCCCAAAGGTACAAGTGTTGATACTGAAATTAAATTCCTAGAAATGTTAGGAATATAAAAAGTCTTTTCCAACTCTAAAATAAAACCACTACTAAGAACTAAAGTGCATGTTCCAATAGCTTGTACGCACGACTGCATCTTGTTTCCT
>NC_061117.1:194228726-194249987 GCF_002878395.1 Capsicum annuum | reverse complement strand
ACTTTAGAAAAAATGTCGAAGATGTTCCTAATAGCGAAACGGGCAATTTCTACAAAGAATTGCATGCTGCTAGTCATCCTTTCTTTGACGGGTGTTCGCACTCTCATTTGTCTGTTGCTGTTAGATTATTAAGTATTAAATCTGACTGGAACATTGCTGAAGGAGGAATGGACTCAATGATAGACCTTATTAAAGAGTTAGTTGACCCCGGCTTGGAGGTTCTTGATTCTTTCTATAAGGCAAAAAGATTAGTGTCAAAGTTAGATCTCTCCCCGGTTAGAATTAATTGTTGTAAAAATGGCTGCATGCTATACTTTAAGGAAGATGCTAACCTAGAGTCCTGTAAGTGTTGTAAGCATCCTCGATATAAGAGTGGTTCTAGTGGAAATCAAATTGCTATTAAGGCAATGCATTATTTACCTCTAATACCAAGGTTGAAGAGGTTGTATACTTCAAACAGTTCAGCTCCTCATATAAGATGGCACAATGAAAATAGAAGGCCCACTGGTGTTATGTGTCATCCATCTGATGGAAAGGCTTGGAAACATTTTGATGCAACTTATCCAAATTTTGCAGCTGAGCCACAAAATATTTGTTTGGGATTATGTGCGGATGACTTCTCTCCTTTTTTAGTTGGTGCTGCGCCATATTCATGTTGGCATGTATTTTCACCCCTTATAATCTTTCTCTTGAAATGCTGATGACTAGTCTCTATATATTTCTAAATTGTGTTGTGATACGGGACAAATGGCCATCTTATCTTTTGATGACATCTTTAGAGGCCAACACATAGAGGCTCAAGACTTGGTCACCTCGAGGATACGAGAACATGCATGGAGGACCCGTTTTGAGCATGTCATTAAATAAATCCGTGTGTGAAAGATTACATGGGGACTTACATTTGATGCCAATTCGAGACTACAAGTTTTGAAGTGTGACCCCATGGTTTTGGAGCATTGAAGAAGAACCCTTCATTAAGGGTATTTTAGGGTTTGCTATGTTAAAGAAACAACCCATGACCTCCCTTTCCATTAAGGATATTTTGGTCCATTATACTATGTAATAAGCTAGGCTATATAGTCTCTTATTAGGTCTTTTCTCTTTAGTTTTTGAAAGGAAAAATATGTGAAAGAATTTTTCTCTCTTTGAGAGTGTAACACCCTTAGTGTAGGACTTGGATAAGCTATTAATGTAGGGCTTAGAAAAGTTAGTATTGTTCTTTGCTTGGAAACGGTGGATCTTGAGGTGAGTTGATTCCCTTGGCAGTCATCGTAAGAACTTGGTACTTGTTAACTTTTTTTGTAGAGGTTTTAGAGTTTTGATACACTCTTTAGTTGCTACCTAATGGGTTCTCTTTGTGTCAAGTTAGCTATCTTTTACTCTTTTTAAGTTTATGTTTGCTTTTTGTATTGTGTTGTTGTCTTGTTGTTGCGGGTAAAGGCTTGTGATTGTGGGTTGTTTGTGAAATGTTTTGGTGTTGCAGATACCGTCCGTAATGATATAAAAAAAGTCCACCAAGATGCCAAAACAGTCCACAAAACGTGAGAAGAACAAGCAACACAAAGGGATACAAGATGACAAACACAAAAACACACGGATTTGTAAAATAATAAAAGGATAGATAGTGAGACCAAGATTATTACAAGATTAAGAACCAAGTGTATTTCAACACTAACCCTAATGAATGTAATAATCAAAACCACACTCTTACAGTAACCGCCAAGAAAATCAACTCACCTCAAGATCCACCGTTTCCAAGTAAAGAACAATATTGGCTTTTCCAAGACCTACACTAATGACTTATCCAAGCCCTACACTAAGGGTGTTACACTCTCAAAGAGAGAAGAAGTCTTTCACATTTTAATCCTTTCAAAAACTAAAGATAAAAGACCTAATAAGAGACTCTATATCCTAGCTTATTACATAGTATAATGGACCAAAATATCCTTAATGAAAGGAGAGGTCATGGGTTGTTTCTTTAACATGTGCAAACCCCAAAATACCCTTAATGAAGGGTGCTTCTTCAATGCTTCAAAACCATGGGGTCATACTTTAAAACTTGTAGTCTCGAATTGGCATCAAATGTAAGCCCCCACGCAATCTTCCACACACGGATTTGTTTAATGGCATGCTCAAAATGGGTCCTCCAGGAATGTTCTCGTATCCTCGAGGTGACAAAGTCTTGAGCCTCTATGTGTTGGCCCCTAAAGATATCATCAAAAGATAAGATGGCCATTTGTACCGTATCATGTTGTTCCTGGCCCATGTAATCCAAAAAATGGAATAGAGGTTTACTTGCAACCTTTGATCGATGAACTTCAAATTTTATGGCATGAGGGGGTTGAAACTTAGGACATCTTACTTAAAGATAATTTTAATCTGTTTGCATATCTAATGTGGACTGTTAATGATTTTCCTACTTATGGAATGTTGTCTGGGTGGATGACAGCTGAAAAGCTGGCTTGTCCATACTGCATGGAAAAAATAAAATCTTTCACATTGAGACATGACAGGAAAAATTCATGGTTTCATTGTCATCGTTGTTTCTTTCCACCTGATCATGAATTTAGGAGACTCAAGAATGCATTCAGAAGGAATACAAGGGAACATGATGGTCCACCTCTAAGGTTGTCTGGTCATGACATCTGGGAAATAGTTCAGGATTTGCCTAAAGCCACGAGGAACGATTGTACAGGCTTGATGGATATGGCATTTCGCATAACTGGACTAAGCAAAGTATATACTGGGAGTTAGAATATTGACCAGATAATTTATTTAGAAATAATGTTGATGTCATGCATACTGAGAAGAACTATTTTGACAACTTGTTCAACACAGTTATGGATGTCACCGGCAAAACAAAGGATAATCCTAAGGCCAGACTTGACTTACCAGAATATTGCAACCATAGAGAATTACACTTACAGCAGGGGCCCAACAACAATGTTCTTAAGCCCAAGGCTAGTTTTACATTCAAGTTGGACCAAAAGTGTCAAATATGTGAATGGGTTCAATGTTTGAAGATGCCCGATGGATATGCCTCAAATTTGGGAAAGAGGGTTGATATGACACAAGGAATCTTGCATGTAATGAAAAGCCATGATTGTCGTGTTTTCATGAAACAATTACTTCCAATTGCTTTTATTGGTTTACCTGAAAACATATGGAAACCAATAGTAGAGACCAGTTTGTTCTTCAAAGACTTATGTGCTACCATATTAAAAGAAGAAAATCTGGCACGAATAGAAAGTAATATTGTTGTTATCACCAACAAGCTGAAGAAGATTTTCCCGCAAGCATTCTTCGATGTGCTGGAACATCTTCCCATTCACCTTGTGCATGAAGCTCGGCTAGGCAGTCCAGTTCAAACTAGGTGGATGTATCCATTCGAACGGTAAGCATTTGTAACATATTTAAATTCATACATATCTTTTTTAAATATAATAAACATCTGACCTTAAGATTGTACAGGGCAATTGAAAAATTGAAAAGGGGTCCAAAAAAAAAACATAGGGTGGAAGGCTCTATAGTTGAGGCATATCCTGCAAGAGAAAATTCTCAATTTTGTTCATACTACTTTTGTGATGAAGTTGCTTGTTCAAGAAACCGATCGAATCGTCATCAGGACGATGTGAATGAGCCTCATTTACAACCGATATCAATTTTCAATCAATATGGTTGTATGCCTAAAAATACCATACCTCGCCGACTCACTCCCACGGAGAGCAAATCAACAACTTTGTATATCTTGCTGAATTTCCCAGAAATTGAGCGCTTTCTAAAGTAAGGAGATTAAAATTTTAACATATCTTATTTGTTTACTCATTACCTTAAAGAAACTAATTGTGTTTCGCATGTTGGATGCTCAGTTCATTTAAGACCCAATTCCACGAAAATCAAGTGCATGCATCCTTTGCAACATGCTTTAAAAATGAGGTTCGTAAGTGTATTAATATTTCTACAAAGTTTAAACATTTACACATTTCTCAACTAAAATAAATATATGTATAATATTTTTAGGTACATCATTCACCAAATGCAGCCGCATACGATCAGCTCTTGAGAGATATTTCTTTGGGTCCAGTTGAAGCTAATGCAATGTCCCAATAAAATGTAAATGAATTTAAATTTTCCACCGAATAGCACTCCAGAACAAGGAAAACAAACAATAGTAGTGTTTGGGTTAAGAGTGATGATGATGTTGATTACTTTGGCATCATACACGAGATCTTAGAACTGGAGTATGTTGCTTTTCCAATGAAAAAAATTATCCATTTTCGATATAAGTGGTTTGATCCAAGCACAAGAGACACAAGGGTACATAAGGAGCATAACATCATTGAAGTGAAGCACAATGGGTCGTATTCTATTTACGATCCATTTGTTCTAGCGCAAAATGCTAAACAAAAGTATTATGTTCCTTATCCATTGCGCAATGATAAGTCTGATTGGTGGGCTGTAATCAAAACAAAGCCTATAGGCCAGGTGAAAGTAGAGAATATGTTGGAGACTGCGTATCAAAATGAAATGCAGATTGATCACCAGCTAGTGGACGTTGAATTAATGGACGGTTTGAATCACCCAAAAAATATATTTGAAGAAGTTAATATTATGGAAGAAGAGGCTGAGTGGGTAGGAGATGAGAAAACCTCCGAAGAGGGTGAATAGTTTAGTGCAGAGTCTTCAGAAGAGGAGGATTAGTTGTGTAGGTTGTATTTATTATGTATTGATGTCTTTATGCTTTGTACTATATATTTACCTTTATGTTTCTTGTTTAAGATTGATATGTAATATACTGTTTAAGATTATTGTTTTCACTTTTCCATGATTTATATAGTAATAAAAATATTCTTGTCTATATATGTCGTGTTGTCGGAGCAATTTGAAATGTGAATTAGTAACTTGAAATTAGTTACTTGAAATGTTTTCTCATATATATTCATTTTGTAGGAACTAACTACTTGTTAACTTAACATAATTTAGATGTCAGGCAGAGGTGACAAGGATAAGGGAAAAGTTGATACTACGAAATCAAAAAATAAAAGACAACCTCCGCCTTATAGACAACCGACAAGTATTCATATATCTGAGGGTTGGTTTACTGACGCGACAATACAACCCTCATATTCTAGGTCATCCGAGGATTCGATAACTACTCCTACGTATGTGGGGCCACTTCATGGGTCTACATCGACTCATTCTGCTCCTATGACCATTCCACCACCAAAACGGTACTATCTGACAGCCGCTGGCCCATCTAGACATATACCATCATCGATACTCTCCTACAGCAGTCACGCAGCTTCGCACAGTGATTCTGCTGGATCTGTTGGGTTGTCAGATCTTCATCTTGGAGGCACTCCATTCGGTGCTTCAGATCCGCCCACGCCAGTGCATCCACCATCACTTACTAGGCAGCCAGGAGACGGAGATGATTCTGGGAGGATTTATCTTGTTCCATTTGTGAGAGGGTAAGATTTCTAGATATAATAACGTTATTTATTTTTTCATTACTATATTATTATGCTCTTTGAAATTACTGTTTGATATTGTGTTGTAGGTTTAGGCCGGATGATGGAGGTTGAAAAAAGGCGCGAATATGCATTTCTCGGCACTTCAACAGCTACTGGACCAGCTGGCAAAAGATTTTAGAAATTGACAGGGAAAGAATGTTTGAAGAATTTAAGGCAAGGATTTAACTTATCGACTACTTATTAACACTTGTTAGAACAAAAGATTGAATATTATATTTTTATTATAGAAATTTTACTGGTGGAATAATGCAAATACATTTCTTATAAAGAGGAATTTTTTCATAAGATGTAGAGCCAGATTTAACGGTCTCTTGGATTATGCTCGAACCAAATTGGTAAAACCTAAGTGGATTCCTGAAGCCGCAAGGCAACTGTATCTTCGCCATTGGAATAGCCAAGAATACCAATTGTTGATGAAAAAAGGAAAAAAAGCCCGGGCATCATCCAAGGGTGGCTCCCTACATACTGCGGGTGCCAGAAGTACTCTTGTTATGCTGGAAAAAATGGTATGTAACTTTTATAGTTTTAATTATTTATTTTTATATATATTTTTTCATTATTTAAACATTGATAATTTTTTCATATGTAGGAAAAAGAAAAGGGTAGGGAAATACCAATTGATGAGCTATTCGAGGAGACTAATCTGAGAAAGAAAAAGAACCTGGTTGATGAAGATGTCCGGGTTGAAGCTCGTGCAAAAGCTGTCCACATAAGAAATAAATTTTGAATTTATGAATCTTTTTCTCAAAGTTGATATTATTCAATTATAACTACTTTAATATTTTTTGACTTTTAGTATTAACTTTACTTTGAATATAGGACGAATATACACGTCTTGTTGGTGTGTATCGTAGTAGTCAGCCTCCTGAAAGTCAGGGTGACCCAATACCCTAACATGTAGAGGAGGAGTTATGGGCAAAAGTTGTAGGTCCTGCAAATAGAGGCCATTTCTATGGATACCACAAAATTTTTTTGGCGATAATATTAGGTGTTCGTCCGGCACTGCATACTCTAGATCTTTAGTTGATAGAGAAACCATTGAAAGACTAGAAAATACAGTTTCTAAACTCACTGAAGAGTTTGCTGCACAGAGAGAAAGAGGTTTGGTGAACAGATAGAGAGACACAAGAAGACGGAGGAGGCAACAACATCACAAATCAGGATGCGGCAGCAGTTCAACTCTTTCATTCTGACTGCGGGGGTTATTCTTCCATGCCTGGTGATGCAGTTCGGGCTGCAAAACGTCTAGGCCCCCTGGATGATTTCAGCACGGATGAGGATATGGAAGACGAGGATGAATTCGATGATGATGACTTTTAGTTTTTTGATTTTTGTATGTGTTGTACTTTGAATTTAGACATTTTGTGTTTGAAACTATTGTTGTAGTTTTTTGATACTCACTTTTGTTGGACATTTTGTATGTGTTGTACACTTTTGAAAGTATTTACATTTGATTTTTTGTTGTTGCTGCTGCTGCATTTACATTTGATTACTGTTGTATTACATTGTTGTTGTTGCATGCTGTATTTGGATTTTGATTTTTATTTTTTTTTAAAAAAGTCCAATAAAAGCGACCACAAGTGGTCGGTTTTTGAAACCTCTCTTTGGAGAATAAATTAATTAATTAATTTAATGAAAAACCAACCACTGTGGTCGATTTAATATTAAAATTAATTATTTAATTTAATAAAAAACCGAACACTTGTGGTCGGTTTTTTTCCTAAAATTATTTTCTTCAATTTTAATAAAATAATAATAAATTTTAAATATATATATATATATATATATATATATATATATATATATATTTAAAAAACTCGACCATTTGTGGTCGGTTTTTTAAAAACTACCACTACTTTACCAACCACACCACACACTTTGGTCGGTTTTGTGGTTGAAAATTAGGGAAAATGGTCGGTTTTTGTGGTTGGTTTTCTCCTTTTTTAGTAGTGTATGATCTTAAGAACCCAAGAACATATGACACTCTTGGACCCTTAACACTATATACGACAATCACCTATCTCTTTCAATTGACACAAGAGAGGCGTCCACCACCCAAGCACCAATGTATCAAGCAATGCAACACACAAGTGATTCCACGCTTGTATATGACCCTAGTTACGGTTTTGGGACTCTCTTTTTCTAAGAGGAGTGTTCTCTCAATATCATTAAGCAAATAAAGAAATAAACCCTACAATGTTCTATTTATACTACATTACAATAATAAACAAAATGACAAAAGGCCCCTTTAGTAACTAGTCTACAAAAATACTCAAAAAGTGTCATGATCATGATCATACTTGTATCATCCTTCCCATCTTGAGAGGAATTTGACCACAAATTCACGAGCTCACCTCTTTTACAAAGACACTTCACAATCTCCTTCTTGCAGCCACACATCTTCTCCATACTCTTCATTTTGCACTTCGGCTTCTTCTTGCTCTCCGTCTTGCGGTTTGCCATCATTCTTAACCAATTCAATGCCCACTTCTTCTCCAAGATAGTACAATCTACCATCTCTTAGGATTATATTCCTCCGATTTGTGCACTTATTAGCCTTTTGTGCCCACCCTTGACAGTTGAAGCATTAAAACCCCTTGGGATTGGAAGTAGAATTCAATTTACCTATATGCCTTGGAGGATTTTTTGGACAGCCTTGATGGCCTCGGGTTGGGCAGCCATGAATGAGTTCTCTTTGAGCTCCCTCCCAACCTCTAAAGCCACTTGGAAGATGCGATCTATGGTGTCAAATTTTTGAAGCGTCATGCGAGTGGAGATGTCATTTTTTAACTCAACCTTGAAGCGCACAATGTCATGACTTACTTGCTAGCCTCGGTGGTCAATTTTCAATATCAATTATTGAAATTCATCGTAGTAAGTCATGAAACTCTTGCTCCTTTACCTCAAATTATACAATTTGGCAAGGAGATCATGCCTATAAGTCTCGGGCAAGTACCTTTGCCGTATAAGGTCTTCAACCAAAACCAAGGAGGAGGTTGTCCCCCAATCATCTTATTCCCAAACCGTTTAACATACTCCCACCATGTATTAGCATACCCTTCGAAGTGAGATATAGCATAAAAAATTTTCTTTTTTTTGTTGAGATCATTAAGTTGAAAGATCTTGTCACAAGACAACTCCCATGCAAGGTAGGCTTCGGGATCACTCTCATCTTTGAAAATAAGAAGGCTCACTTTGATGGAATTAAGACCTACATCTCGGTTTGGGTGACCATCTCTCACTTCTCAGCCTAACTCCCCATGTCTACCCCTCATTCTTTCTTCCCGTAAGTAAACATCATCATACAGACCATAACTATCATGTTGTCCTCCCCTACTATAGCCCTCAACATGGATGGGTCTATTTGGGTTAAGTGGAGCTTGTAGTGGTGGGATTAGATTTGGATAGTGAGGTCTTTGGTCAAGTGGAGTTTGGATGAGAGGGTTCGGGTTTGGTAGTGGTATTTGGGATCCAAGCCTGTCTATTTGGACTTGGTGGAGTGGAGGATAGTTTGGTCTATCTTGTTCTCGGCTTCAGGAATAAAGATTGGTTGGATTTGTGGCAATTGGTGGATATAACATTTGGTGCAAGGTCTCAGGAGTATTAGTTGGGGGGGGGGGGGGAATTTTGAGGGGGGGAAGGTCGAGTCCTTTGTCTTTTCACACATTCTAATCTCCCATTCATTGATGCCACATCCGTATCTAATTTCTCAAGACCCACATTCAACCTAGCCACATCTCGGGACGTAGTTTCAAGGCGAGCCAAAATGAGATTGATGGAATTATTGTCCATTGATTGAGCATTTAAAACCTCGGGTTCCATTGTGGTTGTACCAAAAATAAACCTTGAAGTTCGGTCCAACAAGACACCCAATCAATCCACAACATCACACACAATAATACAACATAAATACTATAAAACAAAACATACGTTAGTTTAAAACAACCTCCCACAATGAGATCCCACCTTTAAGTTTCTTCAAACTCAAGCTCAACAATGGTGGATGACTCAAATCACCTCCAATTTAGTTCAAATTCGAACCCTACACTCCTATAGTGTTAGAGAACACAAATCTAACACTAAAAACACAAGAAAAATACAAAATCAAAAACTCAAAATTTGACCTAGGGTAAAAAACGGATTTAGTATTTTTGGGGGGATTTTCGATTTTGACACTTCTTTTTTGTTGGGATTTTCAATTTCTAAACTCTAATAGTGTTAGAGAACAAGGATCTAACACTAGAAACACACAAAAATCAAGTCTCAAAAATTGTAAAACCCTAAAAATGTGAACAATAACTTTTTTCTTTTTTCTTCTTTTTTATTTATTTTTATTTTCAAGATAACAAACCCAAGATTGTTTTTGTTGGAACAAAATCAAACCTTGCTTTGATACCAAATGATACAAGAGAGACCAAGAAGACACGAAAACATACACCAAAACAGTCCACAAGTTTGAAGAACCGAGGACCCCTTTGGTGACCACTCTCAGATTCACTATTAGCAACAAGAATACAAGATATAATGGTGTATTTGACACCAAAAAAGCCAACCCAAACTAATGTAACAAGAAGAAAAGGATGAACAACACAATAAGATTTCAACAATAGAATGATTACAATGTTACACAACAAGAACACTACCGACGGTTATAACAAAATAAAGATAGAAAGATAAACAAATGGAGGTATAATCTTAAAAACCTAAGAACATATGACAGTATTGGATCCTTAACACTATACACTGCAATCACATATCTCTTACAATTAACACAAGAGAGGCGTCCACCACCCAAGCACCAATGTATCAAGCAATGCAACACACAAGTGATTCCACACTTGTATATGACCCTAGTTGCAATTTTGGGACTCTCTCTCTCTAAGAGAAGTGTTATCTCAATATCATTAAGCAACTAAAGAAATTAACTCTACAATGTTCTATTTGTACTACATTACAATAATAGACAAAATGACAAAAGGGCCCTTTAGTGACTAGTCTACAAAAATACTCAAAAAGTGTCATGATCATGATCATACTTGTATCAGCCTGTAAGCCTTAGCCCATATTACTTAATGAATAAAGTCAATGTTTATTCTAGGTCCATACTTTTGTGACATTTCTCAAAACAAACTGAATGTGCACACAATTTAAAATACAATAAATATCATATAAAATAGAGTTTCATCAATATTCATTGTTACAACAAAAATTTACATAGTAGAACTAAGTCCCATTGTGACTGCATGATTCTTAAATTTCTACGATGGCATGCCTTTAGTTAAAGGATCAGCTAACATCACTTCAGTACTGACGTGTTCAATGACTACTTTTTTTCTTTAACACGTTCTCTTATGGCTAAATACTTGATGTCGATATGTTTGATTTGACTACCACTTTTGTTATTCTTAGCCAAAAATAAATCAGCTGAATTGTCAAAATATAACTTTAATGGCTTAGAGATAGAGTCGATAATTCCCAGCCCAGAAGTGAAACTCTTTAACCATACACCATGTGAGGTAGCCTCAAAACAAGAAACGAACTTAACCTCCATAGTAGAAGTAGTAATCAAAGTCTGTTTGGCACTTCTCTAAGATATAGCTCCACCGGCTAACATAAAATATATCCTAAGTTGATTTTCGTGAATTAACACAACCAACAAAGTCTAAATCAGAGTAGCCTATGACTTCCAAGTCATCTGATCATTTGTATATAAGCATGTAATCTTTCATCCCTTAAAGATATATTAAGACTTTCTTTACAGCTCTCCAGTGGTCAAGACCCGAATTCCTCTGATATCTTCCTAACATTCCAACAACAAATGCTATGTCAAGTCTTGTACAAACTTGAGCATACATTAAGCTTCCAATAGCAGAAGCGTATGGAATGTCTTTCATTTGTTCCCTCTCAAGATCATTTTTGGGTCATTAATTCAAGTTGAAGTTGTCACCCTTAACAATAGGAGCTACACTTGGTGAACAATCTTTCATCCGAAACCTCTCTAAAATTTTATTAATATAGGCTTCTTGAGATATACCTAAGGTACCTTGATGTATATATCGATGAATCTTAATGCTAATGATATGAGACGCATCACCCATGTCTTTCATATCAATACTTTTAGAGAGAAATTGTTTCACTTCATATATCATTCCTTTATCATTAGATACAAGTAAGATAGCATCCACATATAGAACTAGAAAACATAGTTTACTCCCACTGAACTTCTGGTATATATATTGATCCATAATATTCTTAACAAAGTTGAATGAAGAGATAACATTGTGAAATTTCAAATACCATTGGCAGGAGGCTTGTTTTAGTCCATATATGAATCTCTTTAACTTACATACGAAGTGCTCACCATCGCTAGAGGAGAAATTTTCAGGTTGTTTCATATAAATATCTTCCTCTAGATCACCATTGAGAAATACGGTTTTCACATCCATCCGTTGTAATTCTAAGTCAAAATGGGCTACTAATGCTAATATAATGCGCAAGAAATCCTTTTTCGACACAGGAGAAAATGTCTCTGTGTAGTCAATTCCTTCCTTTTGAGTGGATCCTTTAGCAACAAGTCTTGCTTTATATCTTTCAATATTGCTTATGAGTCTTTTTTAGTTTTAAAGACCCATCTACGTCCAATGGCTTATACACCGTTAGGCAACTCGACAAGATCCTAAACTTCATTTTTTTTCATGAAATTCATCTCTTCTTTCATGGCATTGTACCATAATTCTGACTCTTTGCAATTCATAGCTTATGAAAAAAACTTGGGCTCATGTTCAATTCCAATGTCAGATTCCTGTAAATACACAACAAAATCACTAGGAATTACTGATTTTCTTTCTCTAGTATATCTTCTTAATGTTGCACCAACATTTTCCTGAAGATCAGGTTGTTCAACTAGTTGCTCAATAATTTCTGGAATCATTTGAACTTGATCTACTTGAACATTTTCAGCAGCTTGTGGAATCTTATTGATTTGTTTTGCAATATCCAATTGTACTTGAGGGGTGTTATGTACAACAATCAATCGTTGACTTGAAGTGGAAGGTTGATCTCTAACAGAAATTGTATTCTGAAGTTGATGACTCCCACTAATTAAGTCATTCTCAAGAAATTTTGCATTTCTTGATTCCACAATCCTAGTGTTGTTAGATGGATAATAGAATCTGTATCCTTTAGACCTTTCGGCATACCCAATAAAATATCCACTAATGATTTTAGGATCTAGTTTCTTTTCTTTTGGATTGTAAATTCTTACTTCAAACGGGCATCCCCATACACAAATATGTGTTAAACTCGATTTCCAATCTTTGAACAACTCCAAAGGTGTCTTTGAGACAACCTTGGTTGGAACTCGATTTAATATATACACTGTCGTCTTAAAAGCTTCAATCCATAAGGACATAGGTAGCTTAGAGTTACTTAACAAACTACACACCATATCCAATAATGTTTGATTTCTTCTTCTTGTTACACCATTTTGATCTGGAGAATCAGGCATAGTGTATTGGGAAACAATACCATTTTTTTGAAAAAATTTTGTAAATGGACCCTGTGTTTGTACATCCTCAGTGTACCTACCATACTACTCACCACCTCTATCAGTTCTTATATTTTTAATTTGCTTTTTGTATTGTTTTTCTACTTCAGCCTTAAACACTTTAAAGGCTTCTAGTACTTTGCTTTTATTATGAAGCATGTAGAGATACATATATGGTGAGTAATCATCTATAAAAGTGATAAAGTATTTCTGATCATATGCATTCATATTTAGATAACATATATCTGAATGTATGATTTCTAATATGTTTGTACTCCTCTTGGCACCTTTATTTGACTTGTTTGTCTGCTTACCTTTAATGCAGTCAACATAAGTATAGAAATCAATAAACTCTAAAGTACTAAGTACTCCATCATTCACTAATCTATTTATTCTATCTAGGGAGATATGTCCCAATCTTTAATGCCACAAAATAGAGAAGTTTTCATTTATAACACATCGTTTAAAGCCAGTTTGAACATGCATAACATTATGAGTGGAATTATTTTACAAATCAAGAGAAAAAAGACCATTAGATAGTGTACCATATCCAACAAGTTTGGATTTATAAAATAGATTAGAATGGCCTTCAAGAAATAAGGAGTATCCCAAAGGTACAAGTGTTGATACTGAAATTAAATTCCTAGAAATGTTAGGAACATAAAAAGTCTTTTCCAACTCTAAAATAAAACCACTACTAAGAACTAAAGTGCATGTTCCAATAGCTTGTACGCACGACTGCATCTTGTTTCCTTAATAGATGCTTTGCTCAGCTCTCACCGGCTACCATAGGTTTGTTAAGTCCTGCAAGGAATTCGTAATGTGGATTGTAGAAGTAGAATCAATCCACCACGTGTTATGATTAACATCAATCATATTATCTTCATAATAAACAAGAGAAATAGAAGTACCTTTCTTCTCAAGTCATCATTGAAACCTGACACAATCTTTCTTTATGTGTCCCTTCTTTCTACAGATGCGACACTTGAATTCTTTTTTGACGTCAGAATCAAGTGGAGCTTTTTTTTTCAACCTTTTATTAGCTTGATGAGACTTATGTCCTTGAGTAGTCATGAGTGTAATTTCTCCTGTTTCCATCACTAATCGACCCTCCTCTTGAACACACATGACTATAAGTTTATTGATAGACCATTTATCCTTATGTGTGTTATAGGAGATCTTAAAGGGGCCATATTATGCAGGCAGAGTATTCAAAATATAGTGCACAAGAAAAATTTCAGACATTTCAACCTCAAGAGTCTTTAGTTGAGTCGCTAAGTCTTGTATTTTCATGATGTATTCATGACACCTCTCACATAGGTGAGCCTCATTGATGAGAATTTCATAATTAAGGTGCTGGCAAGTGCCTTATCTGAAGTCTCAAATTGTTCATCAATAGCCTTCAGTAATGCCTTGACATTGTTATGTTGTTCGGCAAAACCAAGAATACCAACAGAGATTTTGGTTTAATGAACATAACACTCAAATGGTTAGAGCACTCCCATTGTTCATAAAGAGCAATCTCAGCTTGAGTGCTAATTTCATCAATATGTGGTTCATCTTTTATGATAGCATAATCAATGTCCATGCACCCTAAGTGAAGGAGAATTCTTTTCTTACAAATCTTATAGTTCTCACTATTAAACTCTGGAATATCACAAATATTAGAGAAATTTGCAGGTTGTATAACTGCAAAAATATACATATATACATACATGCTTATAAATTTGAGGCAAATAATATAAAATTGAATCTACTAACATAAAAATTGCCTATAGGCTAAATTTTTAATTCAATTAGACTCATTCTTTATGATAGAATCATCGTTTACTAGCATGACATTTTATCTTGACGATAAAACTATTAAAATCTCATTCACAATCCCCGTGGGTAATTATGAAAAGTATTTAATATTTTATCCTAATTAATTATGCAACCCAATAATAAAAGTTCTTAAGCTACTATATCGTGCATAATCAATTACAATTCTAATGTCTAAATTTTCTTTATGTAATCTTAAACTTTACAAATTTATTCAATTAAGGACGCTGTGGCTAATCTTCAATTAAACAATTATAGATCACTTAGACATTAGTTCTAATTTAATGTCTGTAATCTTATTATGTGATTCTAAAATAATATATAATTTTACTAAATCAAAATTGTTGTAACTCTTCATTCAATAAAACTATATGAATTATCAGACATTAAAATCAATTTTTTATTGCTCAAACATTAGGCAATAAAATAATGTAAAAGTAATACACAAATTAAATAACTTGAGTATATTACAATAACTTAGCAAATAATCCTTTGATAACACCAAGGAAATATGCAGGATGCAGGATGCAGAATAACAAGCCCATATAGTATAATATTTCACTAAATTGTGCCATTTAAATTTATTGTTATCTTTTATTAAATAAATAATTAAAGGAGAAGTACAAGATGGTCCCCACTGTAATAAAGTCTTCACACGTAAAGTGATGAATATCATCAAAATTGAAAAACACTTTATGTCCACACATTGTTTTAAAGTACATACTAGTCGTCTTCTTCATTCAACAGGGTGTAACAACCCAGGTAAAACCCAGTTTATAATCACCATTCCAGACGCTGAAAAAATGATCCAAATTCACAAAATTGTTAGAAAATCTATTTTTCTTGTTATTTCTAACACGATTTGTATCAAAATTTTTTAACAGGAAATAAAATTCATAGATCTGAAAATCAGAATTCCATTTTTTTAAACAAATGAAATAGCTTTAAAAATTATCAAGGCAAAGGCATTGTTTTGATCTGATGCCAAATGTTAGCCGAAAACTCAGAGTAGCGCAGTGGAAATATGGAATCAACATACCTCTAGCCATTGTTGAGGGTTTGTAGTTGACGTCGGCATCAATAATGTTATCAGCGTCGCTTTCCAATGAATCTTCTGAGCACTCAACTTCACTTCAGATGGTGTGAACTTTAGATGGTGTGAATTTTGATAGGGTTGTACTTAGGGACCAGAATCAGAGATGACACAATATATATAACTGCTCCACCATCAGGAGCAGTTGGGCAGTTCTTTAGATAAGGGAGTGACAATAGTTTTAGAGAATTTTGAATTTAAAATTCAAATTGAGAGGATAGGTGGGAGGTTATGGGCCATAAAAAATGCCAACAAGAAATAGATATGATCATGATGCGATATTTTAGAGTCAATCATGCTTTTTTACAAAAAAAAATTTATAACTTATACTCTGAGCAATTTATATATTTTGGGAGGACTATTTTGTATCAAAATGGATATGGCTTTAGACAAAATTTGACCCAGAAATACATTGTCTCCATAGGATAGGATCATTCAAAAATTAGTATAACGACTCGAGACTACCTCCTAGTCTTCACACGATGCTTGGAACCACAAGTGATCCCAATCTAACCCATGAAATGACGTACTGTTAGGCAACTGAATTATAATAAAATAAATAACAAGTTCTGCTATGCAAAAACATAATCATGGCATAATCTGAATAAGTACAATACTGATAAAGTTTACAATTTGATTAAAACTTAGAAAAGAACTAAAATTACATGACTGACTTTGACTGACATTTATGAAGCCTCTACTATACTGACGATAGATAGTCGGGACATGCCTCCAATTACAACTAATTAATACACATGAAAATAAATAAATTGTACATAAACTAAAACTGTTTGGATTTTTCGAAGTAGGAGAACTCATCACCTGCTGGTTGGAATCTGCAACTGTCTAATCATGATGTGCGGGCTATAACTGGTTTCTACATTATTAAACAATTTAGTCACACAGACGTATATATGGATCAGTACTTTTGGAATGTACAGAGTATGTAGGGGTGAATGCAATAAGTAAAACTGATTTCATACATAATCTTAAAACATGCATGCTAAGTGTAAGTAGACTCACCAATAAGCTGGAATAAACTGAAAGTTGAAAACATCTTAAAGCATGAGTGACAAACATACTCTGATAAGATAGTGAATCTCTACACTTAGTTTCCGTAAAACTTTACTTTAATGACATAAGTAGAACTGAAGATGGGATATGAAAAAACATGGATACTTTATGAATACTGGGTCTGAAACTAACTGATAGAGACTGACATAAATCGAGGATCTGAATATACAATCACAATGCATAAAAATACTAACTTATCTGATTAATTGAATGACTGATAGTTGAATACTGGTCATGTAAGACTAAACTGTACTTAGTCTAAATAACTGGACTGAGACTATAGAGTACTACGCAAATGAGGTAAGGACTGACTGAGCAACATGAGATAACTGAGCATGAATGCGTGAAAACTATATTATCTGAGAATGCAAGATCAAGCGTATAACATGATTCTAAAATAGTCCATAAAATGAAGTACTAAAATACTAATAACTAAATAACTAATAACTATACACTATGGTCAAGCAAACCTGAAATCAAGTTACTGATCTGATTACTGGACTGAGACTGTGACTGAGACTTTAACTGAGACTATAACTGAGACTGTGACTGAAACTATGACTGAGACTGTAACTGAGATTGTGACTGAGACTGTAACTGAGCTCATATTAAAACTGAATACTGAGTTCTGATAATTGAGTAACTGATAGGTGAGATTACTGATAACTGAGATATTGATAACTGGGTGACTATTTCTGACAGTCCCAGTTCTATAAAATTGAACTGAGTTCTATACTGAGTATGAAACTAAAACTATCGGAGGTATCATCTAATCGACATACCCCAATCTAAGCTAATCAAGGTCTAACCTATAACCCCAGTTGGAAGAGTGTTAGTACCGTACCACGGATACTAACACTGGCTATGTGGATCCACTAAACTAGTGTTGTCCCAAGGACTAAGGGTTACCCTCAATTGGCAGGTACCCGTATGAGATCAACCTTCAGCTGGCAGGCTAACATCTTAACCTACGCTAGCAACGTAGTTCTGGAACGCGGGGACTACTACTAAAGGTCACACCCTCAACTGGCAGGTGAGCCCCCATCCCTGGGTTCGTTCGGTGCCAAATCCTACTCCTAATTGAACTGACTCGAAATACTAACTGGTGCATGCACTGTTAACTGATAACTGATAATTGATAAGCTCAGGGCATGGTATTCTGAAAATAACAGCGCATACGGATTATGAGGTAATTATTTACGTATAAACTGATACTGGGACAGAAATCGGACTTAGCTAACTTAATCGGACTCACAACTGACCATATTACTGTCAATATGATATTTCCTATGGTATAACTGAAATCACTCTGTAGTTACTGGAAAACTAGACAATAACTAAATTTCGGGTATTCATAACCCCTAGGACTCGATAACAATAACACCAAGACTATACTCAGGCTTTGAAGTCATGATAAATAGTCATTATTTAAAGAAACCCATCACTTAGGTATTTCATCAAACATTTGTCATGGTTTAAACTAAGCATAGGGATAGTTTTAGACATATAGCAACAACATGAATTAAATATTAAATATCGCCAATTAAGGCTTTAACATGGGACAATTCATCAAACATATGGGGATCATGAACTTGGAAATGGGAATATCTTAAACATGGGAGCATAGCATGATTACATAACTAAAATCATGAACTGAGAAATTCACATGTAATTCGGTTGAAATAGGACATGAGCGTTTCATCAAAACATGTAAAGTTCATAGCTCGAACGTAAGAATGTCTTAAACATGAGGGAACAATAGGGTTCCATGGCAAAATTCATAACTTGGGGATTCATCTTGAAATTGATTGGACATGATATAGAAATTTCATCAAACATGTGGAAGGCATGAATTTAAAACACGAGGATATTGCTAAACATCATGAATTTAAGATCTATCATGAAATTTACTTGAATAAAGCATGAAAAACTCAAATTCAGCCTCATAGGATTTTTCTTTGAGAGAAAAGATGAATAATAGAGTGTACAATGCTTTTGGGAGCTGAAATTAAGTGTTATGGGCGGATTTGGGTGAGGGAAAGTGACCAAAGTGCCCTTAGACCCTTTAGAAATTGAAATAGGATGTGAAACAGTTCTGTAAAGCGTTGGCCATCACGTCGACAACCGACGCGTCGCGTCCCAATCATGTCATCTTACTACCTCACACAGAAAATGGCATAACTTATCGCTCGAAAATCGAATTTAGGCGAAATTGGTATCGTTGGTAAGCTAATTCAATTATCTACAATTTGGTGGGTCTTGAGCTGCAAAATTCTATGTATATAAAAGTTATACACATTTAAAGTAGATCCTTGTAGAATCGAATACCAAACTTTGGACGAATCAAAGGCTTTAAGCTTAACTTTTTTCTAAGTGATTCTTATGAACATTTTTCACCTCAAAAGCAAATCAAACATGAGGATAAAGATCATGAAACTCATATTTGCATGGAAATCACTTAGATCATAGCTTATACACGTAGGAACGACAGTTCAAAAACTAGTCCGAAAATGCGGAGTATTACAATTAGGAGCGACTCTTTTCTAGCCTTCGAGCTCAGGTTTGGATCCATAATTTAAATTTATTTTAATACACTAGTAAGGTATTGGATGACTCTCCTCAACAAGAGCAATACGTTGTACTCCATGATGCTCACGTGATTTATGTCGATTAAGAGAAACTCCGCAAAAGAAAACTTACTTATTTTCAGATAGTATATGATTTGCCAAGGCCACTAGTTTAAAAAGAATTTTACGAAGCATTGTTTGCAATTTTGTTCAGATTTCAGCTATCTAATTTTCAGTTACAATTTCAGCTTCAAGAAAATGTTTTAATTATTTAAGTTTCACCATTTAGGTCAGATGTCCTTCTTTGTAGTTATTCAGTCTCATTTATGATTATGTTATCCATGTCTCATATTTCTAGCTTTATCAGTTTAAGATATTAGTACTATTTTACTTTACTGCTTTATATGAAAGTGCATTCGAAGTATTGACACCTCTTTTTTGGTGCTACACCATTGGACGATGTAGCATCTAGCTTTAGATTATGCAGGTTGTGAACAAACTTTCGAGTAGGCTAGTTATCAAGTGAGTTCTCAATCTTTCAAGGACTTAACAGTATTTCGGTCATCAGATTGATTTGTTACATAAAGATAGTTATACTCAGAATGTAGTAGAGGCTTCATAGACACATAATCAAATCAAGTAAGGTGTAAGTAATTCTTTAAAAAATATTTTAATGTTTCAGTTAATAAAAGCTTATGGTATTTTATTTCTTTTTGTTTATAAAAGTTACCCCATGCTTTCAGCTTCCGCATTTTTATCAAAGTTCAAATTTTCTAATTTCATGTCATGCCTAGTTATTCTCTTTGGCCACTCGTGATTTCAGGTGACTGTTACGTCTAGGATGTAGGCTGGGGACATTGAAATTTTTGAACAATAAAATCCTAACATCAAATAAGTTGATTTTTCATGTCATGCTTCAAAGAAGTATCCATCATCACAGTAATAAATATTAGTTATTAAAGTAATAGATCTTTCCTGTTCATTTTTGTTCTCCTTCGTATTCAAGAGTTATTATTCGATATTTCCTCTACATTGTTGTTCTCTTTGGTATTCAAAATTTATTCTTTGATTTTACATTGATCTATGCGTTTTCTAGACAACAACAACACAACATACTCAATAAAATTTCATAAAATGAGTCTGGGTAGGATAGAATCTACGAAGATCTTACCGCTACCTTGTGAGGATAGGGATACTATTTCTGACCCTCTGGTCAAGGAAAGAAGAAACGTGAGTAGTAATAACAAGCAATACCATCAACAAAATAATAAATTAAATAAAGTGAAAGAAACAATCACGTAAAATAAGGGTGTTAAGTGGGCTGGACCGGGTCAACCTGGAACCGGCCCATGAAATTTTGCCGGTTTGTGGGCCGGTCCGATTTTGGGGCCTGGTTAAGTGAGCCGGACCAAGTCCGGGTCCAACAGTAATTTTTTTAAAAACAATCCTGAACCGGCCCACTTAGCCCAACCCAGTCTAACCCACCTAAATCCAGTCTAACCCCGTTAAAAATCTGGTCAAAAACCCAAAAAACAAAGTTTTTTTTCCAATATACACTATATATACCCACCTATATACATTTTAAATACGTTAAACAATATATATACACTATATATATAGTATATA
>NC_061117.1:194225385-194225726 GCF_002878395.1 Capsicum annuum | reverse complement strand
GTATACGTTAAATATATACGTCTATAGAAGATATATACATATATATACGCACCATTCAATATATATGTATACTTTAAATAAAACATATACTATAATATATATATACTTCAATATATAATTATACATATAGTTATATATTAATTTATAAAACATATACACATGTATACGTTAAATATATACGTCTATAGAAGATATATACACATATATACGTATCATTCAATATATATGTACTACTTTAAATAAAATATACTAAATATATATACACTACAATATATACACACACACTATATATATAGTTATATACTAATTTATAAAACATATACATGTGTATATGTTTTATA
>NC_061117.1:194217031-194225285 GCF_002878395.1 Capsicum annuum | reverse complement strand
TGTATATGTTAAATATATACTACTCTAGAAGATATATACACAGATATACGTACTATTCAATATATGTACTACTATAAATAAAATATTCTACAATATATATACACTACAATATATACACATACTATATATATAGTTATCTACTAATTTATAAAACATATACACATGTATACGTTAAATATATATAAATCTATAGAGGATATATACACGTATATACGTACCATTCAATATATACTTATTACTTTATATAAAATATACTACAATATATACACACGCTATGTATATAGTTATATACTAATTTATAAAACATACACACATGTATACGTTAAATATATACTACTTTAGAAGATATATACACATATATACGTACCATTCAATAGATGTACTACTTTAAATAAAATATAGGGAAAAGACATCATATCCACCCCATACTGTACAAGAAAAGTCTAAGCCACACCTAAATTATATAAGTGACCTATTACACACCTTAACTATATAAAAGTGATATTATTACCTCCCCGCGACCCTCATTCTAAGGCGCGTGTGTTACACTTATTTTAGGCGCGTCCATCCAATTAAATAACAAAAGTAAACGGCTAAAAACATTAAGGCAAAAGGCATCGTTTCCACCCCAAACTATAGTTGAAAAGTCGAATCCACACCTAAACTATATAAGTGGCCTATTACATACCTTAACTATAAAAAAGTGATACTTTTTACTGACGTGGTGCTGACGTGGAAGCCCATGTAAAACACTACACCACATGCAAGTGGTGGTAGCCTGACAGGGTGTAAATAGTTTCACTTTTTGATAGTTTAGGTGTGTAATAGGTCACTAGTATAGTTTAGGTGTGGCTTCGACTTTTCAGGTATAGTTTGGGGTGGAAACGATGTCGTTTTCCTAAAATATACTATAATATATATATACTACAATACATACACACACTATATATATAGTTATATACTAATTTATAAATTATATACACACGTATACGTTAAAGATATACGTCTATAGGGGATATATACACATATATACGTACCATTCAATATATATGTACTACTTTAAATAAAATATATACTATATATATACACTACAATATACACACACACTATATATATAGTTATATACTAATTTATAAAATATATACATATATATACGTTAAATATATACTACTTTAGAAGATATATACACACATATACGTACCATTCAATATATGTACTACTTTAAATAAAATATAATACAATATATATACACTACAATACACACACACACACTATATATATAGTTATATACTAATTTATAAAATATATACACATGTATACGTTAAATATATACATCTATATAACATATATACACATATATACGCACCATTCAATATATATGTACTACTTTAAATAAAACATATACTACAATATATATACTATAATATATAATTATATATATAGTTATATATTAATTTATAAAACATATACACATGTATACGTTAAATATATACGTCTATAGAAGATATATATATACACATATATAAATTAATAATATTTGATAGTAAATTAGTGATATGTTAAAACTAAGTGTTAATTAAATCCAATTTTAAAAAAAAAAATTAACTGGGCCGGTTAACCAACGGGCCCTCACAAGATTTGGTTCGGGCCGGGTTAACCGAGCCCAACCAAAAAAATAAATTGGCTCGAAACCCGGTACCCTACAGCCCATGAATTGACCAGGTCGAATCAAATTGGACCGATTTTTGTAAGTAGGCCGGGTTGGACCGGGTCCAGCCGGGTCAGTCCAGCCCGTTTGACAGATATAACGTAAAAGCAAAAAATATTTGCGACAAATATAACTTCCATAGAAGTCTAGGAAAATATTTCAGGTAGATCAAGTGTTTTAACTATAAACAAGCAAGAGGAATTGCAATGTAGAACATTTGAAAAGCAGTGAAAGGAAAGACATCCTCCTGCAACCAATTTGCTTGGCAAAGGTGAGAAAATGCTAGTTTTGACGGCAAGCTGATCCCTTGCCAAACAACTATGAACTTAATCCGCTCAAGATCCAAGCTAGTAAAACATTTATTTTAAGGCCCAAAATATAAAGGTTACAACAAATTTTATACGTGAATTTTATGATTTTATTTTCACTTAAAAATAGTGAAGATTGTAAAAAAGAAAAAGTTTTAAATATATATAAAAAATGGAAAGAAGGAAAAAACTATATATGATTTACAAAATAAATTTAGAACTTTGTATTAAATTACTCAAACCTTCATATTAATAAATAAAATATTTTACAAAAACATTCAAATATCGTAGTGTAACACAATACAAAATCTTATTAACTAGAATGATGCCTATATTAATGGTATTACAAATAATTAACACTATGATATTTAGTGTCCAAAAAATTTTCCTTTAAATCTCGATTAAAATGATGAATTAGTCTGACCCCTCAAATCTCACCTGAATCTCAAGTCATTTTTTTTTTGGGGGGCTGAGTAAGGTTAGTACGTGACAGTGCAATCAGAAAGGTAAGAACAATACAAAATTGCTAACGGAAGAGAGAGTCTAAATTTAAGATATTAACAAGAAAAAAAAAGTTATAATAGTGGTTGTAATCTTTTTGTTTGTAAGGTTACGTTTTACCATGGTTAGTTCAAAGACAATCTGTCCAAGATGGAGGAGGAAGTCGGGAAGAAGATAAAATTACGATCTCCTCAGACTAATTCAGCATTCCGAAAGCTTTTTGGGCTTCTACCTGAGGAATTTCTCATCAATGATTTTGCCTGTCCCGTGAAACGCAAGATACCCCTCTAGGGCGTCTGTTTTTGTCTGCAAGAATAATCAGGTTCCATTCTGATCTATTTGGGCATAAGACCAAATTTTTCCTTCTTTGGGAAGATATTGAAGACATTCAAGTTGAATCCTCCTACTTTGGCATAAATGGGTAGCCCAAATATTATCATGACTCTAAATCCAGATAGAGGTTTTGATGCAATGCGTGGTGCCAAGACTCACGAGGAAGACGGGCTGAAATTTTATTTCCACTCTTTTGTCTCCTTTAGTGTGGCTAACAGTCAGGGAGGAATCTGCGCTTCAGAAGATGATGGATATTTCGGGTGGGCTTAATGAATTACGAACTGAGGCGCTCTGTCTGTGGAAACTGGATCCAGATGGATCAAAGAACACTTAAGCAATGCTACCAGGAAAGGAAAAAGTGTGGCCATTGATACACAATCCTTAATCTCAATGCCCTTCCTATTGTGGCTGCTGATGCCAGCCCAGCAGCCCCGAGGTACCTGCTTGCTGCCACCTCTTTTGAGGATGCTCATTACGATTCACGACAATGAAATTCTTTGAAGAATGTCGTGCTTCATTCTTTAAATCAGTTTCTATCGAGTGGCTTCTCCCCGGAGGTTTGCCTCGCAAGGAAAATATTGAAGAAGACATAATTTGGCACTCCTAAACTTGGCTTCCGCCAAGTTTGTGCTAGAGGCTAACTGTGATGCCACAAAAACTGTTCTTGTGCTAGAGGCTAATTGTGATGCCACAAAGACTGTTCTTGTTCAAGAAAAGCAAGTTCCCGAAAAGAAAGCTAAAAAAAAAAAGAAAGTCTTTTCAGATGTTGAACTAAAAATATTGGTTTGCGGGGTGGAAGGTCTTCGCAGATAGTGGGATCATATTAAAAACAAGTATTTTAAAGAAAGTGACAAGACAAATGAGACTTTAAGTGGAAGTGAAGAACCTTGTCAGTTTATCTACTACGACATCATCCAAAGGACGTGCGAAATTGTCAGAGCAACTGCGTGAAAGAATTCTTAACCTCATTTTCAAAGAAGATAGAGGTAATGAGGAAGAGCTAGGAGTTGGAAATGAAGAGGCGAAAGATGGAGGTGATGAGACGTATAGGATGCGACCTGTTTTGAAATCTTATGCAAAACAACAATATTTGTAATGTTGTTGTACCTCTGATTCAACTTTACATATTATTCGTGGAAAATTTTACATGAAGGATTATATCAACTATATTCCCATTAAACAAGAGATTGACATGGGATTGCTTGGAACGTCGACTAAAACAATATTAATGAGATCGAAATTCATATACCGTGCCTCCGTGGGATTGGAGATTAGCTAAAGAAACAACAATAGATCCTTGTTCAATCATCCTCTCTGCCCTTTTAGTCCACAAATGAAAACTGAGAAAGTAAGGCTCAAATCCCAACGTGGCTATTTTATTCTTGTACTCTTCGTACCCTTCGAACCCCTCAAACATGCCAGCCGCTCGCAACATTTTAGTATTTTCCACCTCTCTTTCTGAAGGAAAAGCCCTCAAACATTTCAGCCGCTCTCAATTTTTCGACATTTTTCACTTCTCTTTCAAAAGACAAAAGAATGTTTTCAATTGCAAATTTTCACAAAGCATTACGTTGCTTATCTTCTAGTTGCTCTTTACTATTTAAGTCTTATTTTCTTCCCACTATCTTTTCCCCTAAACTTTATTTCCAAAATATAGAGAAACTTTGTTAGTTTGTCAAAAGTCACTCACCAAACTTTTCAAAAAAAATTAAGAAAGGTCTTTTATTATATATACAAATAGTACGACATAGGAGGAGTGATAAATATTCCTCATAAAAGGAGAGGGGTTCCTCCCATGCATCTAAGCTCTCATAAAAGTAAGGAACACATGTTGAAAATGGGTTGATGGTGATTTGTTTCTTTTATTTTTTTACTACTAAATGTTGATGAAGCCTGGGTTTGTTTAGGAATAGTACTGTTTTAATATTTTTCTAAGATTAACTGAAATATATTACTTAATTGATTGAATGTTTGTGTAATCAGATGTCAAAATCCAAATTGTCAAAAATTGATATAATTTCACAAACTCAATTATCATTAAGAAAAGATTTAATACTATAATATCCTGATATAGAATCTACTATGAAAACACATAAGTAAGATGAATCTACCCTAAAGAAGCAATATCAAACCTAAAACTAGAATCAAACGCCAAAATAATGCAAGAAATTAAAGGATAGGTAACTTGACATAGGACACTACAAACAATAGGAACCAGAAGATGTATCAAATCTTAAGACCCCTAAGACCTATAGCATCAACACCAAGCTCTAATGTGAATATAAGAGGAACTCAACCTCCCCAAGCACTCATGTTTCTAAGCAAAAGATCAACACTAGTGAAATCCACACTAGCCCTAGTTACAATCTCTCAAAGAGAAGAGAAGAGGTGTTTCAAAGTTTTGTCTTTCAATATCTATAAGCAATTAATGAGAAAATAAGTCTAAAGAGTCTATTTATAGCTATTACATAAAAAGACCAAAACACCCTTAATGAGAGCAAAGAAAAGGTGCCCTTGAAGTGTAGAATAGAGGTGGCTTTGGAGTGTCTAAAGTCCTTCTTCATACTTCAACATATGCACTCCCTTGGATAGACACATGATACCCTCAAACACATCCATCTTCATGAACATGGCTTGTAGATTTTGTAACTCCCGAGCTTGGCTTCTTGTGAATGGCCTTGAGCTCTTTACACCCATATCATCCTCTCTATCTTGAAAGAAATTTGACCTCAAATTTGTGGCCTCATCACCATCAATGGTGTCAGTAAGTGAGAGGTCACACACATTGAAGATGTTGTGCACTTGACATTCCAGAGGGAAATCAATCTTGTAGGCATTATCATTGATCCTTTCAAGTACTTAAAAAGGACCATCACTTCGCGTCTTCAACTTAAATTTCTTTTGTGTTGGAAATCGCTCCTTCCTTAGGTGCACCCACATCCAATCACCCGATTCTAGCATAAGTCTCTTTCTCCCCTTGTTGACTCTCTTAGAAACCTCTTGATTTGTCTTCTCATACAACTTTTTCATGACTTTGGACCTTTTGCTTCCATCTAAGCTCAACACAAGATCACTATACAAAGGGGTTAAATCTAAAGGGGTAAGGGGGTTTAAGCCATATACACACTCAAAGGGAGTCATACCCGTAGTCGAATGGATAACATGATTATAATAAAGCTTAACTAGGGGTAGGTGATCCTCCCAAGAAGTCATCTTACCTTTAACCATGTATCATAGCATAGAACCCAAGGTCCTATTTACTACTTCAGTTTGGCCATCGATTTGTGGGTGGCAAGAGGTTGAGAATAGCAACTTCGTACCAAGCCTACCACACATCGACTTCTAAAAGTGACTAAGAAACTTAGAGTCCCTATCACTAACAATGGTCCGAGGGATCCTATGTAACTTAACAACATGTTTAACAAACAACGAAGCTACACTAGATGCATCCTCACTCTTAGAACATGAAATGAAGTGGGTCATCTTTGAGAATCGGTCAACCACGACAAAAATACTATCCCTACTTCTCCTTTTCCTTGGTAGCCCTAAAACAAAGTCCATAGATATGTCAAGCCAAGGACGAAGGAGAGTGGGAAGTGGGGTATACAATCCTTGAGGAAGGAGACATGATTTGGTACTCTTACAATCCATACATTGGCCACAAATCTTAGCAACATCTTTACGCATTTTAGGCCAATAGAATTGTTTCTCTAAGATCCCAAGGGTCTTCTCAACCCCAAAGTGTCCCATTAGACCACTATCATGTTCCTCTCTCACAAACAACTCTCTCCAAGAACTAGAGGGTGCACACAATCTTTTTTCTTTGAACAAATACCCATTAAATTTGGAATAGAGAGTAGAAACCCCATCTTTGAGCTATCTTTCCCTATCCCACTCTTTACATTCCCGAATGAGAGGGCCATATATGGGGTCCTTAGGATACAACATCCTTAGGCTCTCAAATCCCATCAACTTGGAAGATAAGGTAGAAATAAGCACATGTTTCCTAGATAATGCGTCAGCCACCACATTTTTCTTTCCCCTTTTGTATTGAATGACATAAGGAAAGGTTTCTAGGAATTCAATTCACTTATCATGCCACTTTTTTAACTTGTCTTGGGCCCTAAGATGTTTCAAGGATTCATAGTCCTTTCGGATCACAAACTCTTTGGGCCACACGTAATGTTGCCAATTACCCAAGGCTCTAATCAAGGCGTATAACTCTAGATCATAAGTAGAATAATTTAAAGTTTTGCCTTTGAGATTTTTACTAAAGTAGGCAATAGGTTTAAGATCTTGCATTAAGACGACACATATTCCTACCTTACTTGCATCACATTCAATTTCAAACATCTTACCAAAGTTGGATAATTGCAACAAAGGGGCAAAAATAAGCATAGCTTTTAAGGTTTTGAAGGCCTTAGATTTCTAATTAACCCACTTGAAAGGTTGGTTCTTTCATATTACCTCGATTAAGGGAGCGATGATGGTTCTAAATTCGTTGACAAACCACCTATAAAAACTAGCCAACCCATGAAAGCTTCGTACTTCACTAATGGATTTTGGAGTTGGTCAATCCTTTACAGTGTATATCTTAGATTTATCCATCTCGACTCCTCTTGAAATCACAACGAATCCCCAAAATACAATTTCATCCACACCAAAAGAGCATTTTTAAAGATTAGAATACAACTATTCCTTTCTAAGGACTTCAAACACACTTTGCAAATGCAACTCATTCTCTTCAAGGGATTTGCTATATACAAGGACTCATCAAAATACACCACAACAAACTTTTCAATAAAGGGTTTCACTACATGTTTCATTAACTATGTGAAAGTACTAGGAGCATTAGTGAGGCCGAATGGCATGATCATCCATTCATAGAGACCAAATTTGGTCTTGAAGGCGGTTTTCATTCATCACCTGGTTGTATTCTTATTTGGTGATAGCCACTCCTATGATTAATTTTTGAGAACACAAAAGAACCATTCAACTCATCAAGTATATTTTCTAATCAGGGAATAGGGTGGTGATACTTTACCGTTATTTTAATGATGGCTTGGTAGTCCATACACTCTCCGTGTTCCATATTTCTTTGGCACCAACAAGATCGGAACCGCATATGGACTCATGTTTTCCTTGATGTATCCTTTGTTGAGAAGTTCCTCAACTTGTCTTTGAAGTTCTTTGGTGTCCGTAGGGTTACTTCCATATGCTAGTTTTTTAGGTAATTGAGAGTCCGACACAAAGTCTATTTGATGCTTAATTCTTCAAAGTGGGGGTAAC
This sequence comes from Capsicum annuum, assembly GCF_002878395.1. NCBI lineage: Eukaryota > Viridiplantae > Streptophyta > Magnoliopsida > Solanales > Solanaceae > Capsicum > Capsicum annuum. Next base: position 194,217,146 of record NC_061117.1, on the reverse strand, counting down.
TCTTATGGAATTTTATTTGGAAATACATCCTCAAAATCCTGCAAAACAAAGAAAATAGAAAGGGGAATAGAAGAAGAAGAAGAAGAAGAAGAAGAAGAAGAAGAAGAAGAAGAAG
>NC_061117.1:194208615-194214031 GCF_002878395.1 Capsicum annuum | reverse complement strand
TTTCTTTTTATTAAAAGACTTCGCTTAGACAAAATCATCTTTTTGCTATGTTCCTCAAATAATAGATATTTAATTAATTTCCTAATATTTAGAATTTTGAAATTAATTAAAGTCTATATTTAACTAGAGAAGATTTAGTTGGGAGGACACTTTGAAAACTTAGTTTGATAAATAGACATCATTTTATTTTTCACTTAAATTTGTAGGGTTTTGGATAAAGTGGTGGGGTATGGTTTAAAGTGTTTAAAAAATTTTTTTGACACCCCTTATATGTTTTTAAATGCTTTTTTAACTCCATTTTTCATTAAATAGCAAAGTTTTTCTCTCTCTCTCCTCACTCTCTCTCGTTTCTCCCGCTTTTTCTCACCCATCCACCATTTCTCATTTTCTCGCTTGTGTAAATCTTGAAGAACTTCGATCTACAACTTTAGGTAAGTTATATTTATCTTCCGAGTAATTTGTGCTCTATAGTGATGGATTTTTTTCATTTTTTATTATTTTTTTGGCCGATTCAACTGGTTCGAGTGAAAAAAATGATTTTTTAAATTAATGGGGCTTGATTTTACTGAAATTAATTATTTTTAGTTGGTATTTATTTGATTGTTGATGGATAATTGGTGTATATCTATTATCCTTGGCGATTGCATGTTGAAATTTTTTCGCTAATTTCATCGGAATGTGCCAAGAAATGTGATTTTTGTTCAAAATTTTATTCAATGTAATAGTGTTGTAGAAGCATGTTCATGTTGGGGATTCCTTGGTTTGAATCATACTCGTATTAGGTATTTGGCTGAAAAAATTATTTTTCTTTTTTGAAAAAATGGGGCTTGATTTTACTTAAAATTTGTGTTTTTAAGTTGGTATTGGTTTGATTGTACATTGTTTTTGTTGAATTTTTTATTTCCCTCAACGATTGTATTGAGATTTTTTTTTTCAATTTTTCTCTATTTCGTGCTATAAATCTGAGTTCCATCCTGTTTTTGTTTAATATAATGGTGATTTAGATGCATGTTCTTGTGGGTGATGGAACTGTTTTAGATGCATTTTGTTGTTATGCTAATAGGCATTTGGTGTGCTGCAGCTGTTGTAATGTTAATAGATTGTTAGGTCGATTAGGTATTGTATTTGTTGTTATAATTGAGAACTATTATTTTTTGACCATAGATCATAAAAAATGGCTACAGATAATAAATGCAAGGCTGTAGAAATTGAGAGGTCCGAGAAAAGAAAAAATTAGTAGTCGATGAATCGGAGAATAGAAATTGCAGCGACGAAGCTGTTGAAGCTTCGGTTCGAGAAGAGTTGGAGAAAATAGAAATTGAGACTAGGATAGCTGAGAAACATTAATCTTGCCCCACTGTACAAGTTTTATTTTGGCTGGGAGTTATTACCTCACCATAGTCATGGATGATGTTGGATCATATCCGGTTAAGATATCCGTTAGATCTCGTTTGAAAATATTTTATGAATTCAAACAAGTCGTGGTTGATCAACATCTAAAGTCTAGGTTTAAGAACTCCTGTTTTAGTGGTTTATGGGACTTGCCAGAATATATGAAGTTCAATAGACAGCTTGTCCACTATACACTTCTTCATCAAGTTGAACTGGACAACAAGTTACATGAAATGTGGTTCTGCATGAACGACAGGCCTGCATGTTTTGGACTGAAGGAGTTTGCGCTAATCACAGATTTAAACTGGAGGAAGAGGAAGTTGTTTTAAAAAAGATTGCAAAAAAAAAAAAATTGTAAATGCGAAGAGATTGTTGAAGCTTAGTAGAGGTGGGAGGCTGGACAAGGAGGAAAAGTTCAAATGTTGCTTGGTTTGGTTCGGGCTCTGCATATTGCTTGCACGCGACTTGTCAAAAATCATGGATATAGACACCATCAAGATAGTGGATAACTTGAGCTTTTTGAGAGATTCCCTTGGGGTAAGGAGTCATTTGCTGTAACTCTAGACTATCTAAAGAAGCGGATAGACTTCAACAAACAGAAGAATATATTTGTGACAAAGGAAGTTTCATCGTACGCGCTCTAAGAATTTCCATGGGAATTTATGGTATTGAGTATAACCCATTGAAGTAGTTTATTATATATTGTAATTCATCTATAGTGTACATACTATACTGACTGAGTTATATGTTTTTGTTTTTTCTTTTGATCATATATTTGGATATACGAAGCCTTTTCCTAGATCAGCAGGGGAAATGGTAAATCAACTGAAGACCCGTTGCCTATTTTTTGATTGCTCAAATGGCACACCTCAAAAGGTGATAAACTAATCAAAGGTGATTCATATTTGAACGGGTAGAGCACAAAGGTATGAAACTATTTTTTCGAAGAATACTTTTACCAGTATTGTGTTGCTCAATAATCATATTTGCCTATTTATCTGTAGAGTGCACCGTACCTTATCCCCACAGCCCGTGAAATAAAGCAACACTACATGAAAAAGTTCAAAGCATTCACGAACGAAACAAAAGACACATTCATTGATGGCTTGAAGGCCCATCTGGAGGGTGTGACTGTCATCACCTCATCGGGGGATGGTGAGGATGGGGATGATGACCGAGATTTGGGTGAAAATATTATTTCAAGGCCTGTCACTCGTAGTGCGGGGACAAGTAAGATAAGAGCATCAGAGAAGACACCGATGATTGAAAATCTGAAAGAGCGCGTGTTTAGGTTGGAGGAGTCGATCAAGGACATTATTGATTTTGTGAAAGAAAAGAGACTGAGGAGGGTAGAAAAGCAGAAGCAGAATAAGAGAAATGAAGATAAAGGTAATATCTACTCTGTATATTATAGAAGTTGCATATTTTATATAATCCATTTTACTTATAATAGAATCGATATCATTCTTCATCAACTGATAGCTTAGTTTATTATAAACGATAAATACTTGAAAATGCAGGTGTGCAGGTCCAAAGTCAGCATTCATCGATGAGGGTTGTCCGTGATGACAACGGTATTAAAGAAGCACTCCTTGAGGCAGCAGCTTTAGAACAGGCCTCGATCAATGCTGATGAGGTGATGATCCCTGATGTTGCAGCTGTTGTAGAGAAGAAAAATTTTGATGAAGGCGCTGAAGAGAAAGAAGAAGAAAAAAAATAAAAAAGTTGTTTGTATAAAAGAAAATAAAACTAATGAATCAGCTGGTGTGGAGAATGATAATCATGATGAAGGTAGGCAGGATGAAGAAGATAAAAATGAAAAAAGTGTTTGTAAAGAAGAAAATAATGAAGGAGATGGAGAGAAAGCAGAAGAGGAAGAAGGAGAAGGGAAGAATGCAGTAGGAAAAGTAGAGAAAGAAGAGGAAAAAGAACATAAAGAAGAAGGAAAAAATGATGCACCAGAAAAAAAGGGTATTACGGGGGAAGGAAATGAAAATGCATTTTTGAACATAGATGATTTTCTTAAGGAAGTCACTCATGACATCATCAAGATGCAAGTGGAGGACGAAAATATTGAGGAATGTTTAGACAATGTTTAATTTTTACTTGTGGCTGATGTTTATTTGTGTTAGACAAGACAACATTAACTTTTTTATTTTTTAGCTCGAAATGTGTAGAACTGAACAATTTTATTTTTGAAACTACTTTTATTATTTATGATAAATCTTTTACATTTTATATAGTCAACATATCATTGCTTTTACATGAATGTCATTTTTGATTATAGATTCTGACTAAAAGGTAAAGCATATATAGTACAGTGTTGGGTAGTCGATGAATGATAAGGGTAAACCATATATAATATAAGTGAAAAGTAGTCGATTAATAAAAGAGATAGAATACATTCAATCCCACTACACCCCTATTACACCTTTCCAAAAATTCAAAAGTAATAGTAAATCATACACCATAATTTTTATGCCCTTTTTTTTTCTTCATTCATAGCCAACCTATGCTTAAGTTGATCTCTCTCAATTTCGACGTCTTTCAACAATCATTTTTAAGTGATCAATCTGTTGTTCTGATTCTCTAAATAATGTCATAAAAAGATTCGTAGTTTCTTCGATATCTCTAAACCTTTCCAACATTTCAAACTTTACAATGCCTTGAAATTTTGATTCCTCGAAATTGGAGAAAATCCACTTGAAATAAGAGTATCCATCATTATCCAAAAATAACGACGATAAATTAGTAATTTGTATTATGTGATGACATAAATAAATTTTTATTTAAGCAAAAATAAATCTTTTCAGTCGCACAGTTGTAGAATTTTTGACCTTAATTCTTGTTGGTTTGTGATGTTTTCAACACCGCGGGATTACTACAACGACAAATATAAGTACTTTGGATGTTTGAGATGACTGCGACTTTGTTATTGTTGAAGAAAAACTAGGAAGTGATGAATAAATGAACATGAAGGGGTTCAAAAGGGTCCCTTTCTTTTATATAGTAGGGCTACCAAAATTTGACCGTTGAAAAATCTACCCGTTTAAATTTTGTACCGTTGGAGTAAATTCAAATGGTTTATCATTTACTTCAAAGGGTCTCTAATGAATGTTTATATCTTTTATAATAGATAAGGGTACACATGCATTAAATATTGTTGGCTATGTTGATAATTAAGTGTATTGACATATTATCGATTTATGCTGAGATCGATTATCGACCTAAATAATAGTCTATGTTCAACTTACTGAATATATGGACAACTTAAAATAATGACAAAAAAGAAGAAATAAAATTAAATAAAATAAAAGTATGTCAATTAACACCATTAAAATATTGTAAAGTAATTTAGATACATCAATTGTGACTACCAATCACTTTCGAACGAGATCAAGTGTTATCTAAGGCACATTGTAGTCGTAGATCATGAGATGGAAATAAAAAAGAAAAAAATAAAATAAAATAAATATAAATCATCCAAGCAATAAAGAACGACTACATATCATGACATGAGATTATACTTGTGTAATGACCATAAGGAAGAGTGATGGTTGTCACTTGTGAGTGTTCAATGGACGAGTAGTGCTTGAGAACAAGAAGTCCTTCTCAACACAGACGCTTGTTCTTAGTAATTGGTCATTACTATCATTATCCTCCCATACTCATTTGATTGAGTGTCTAATTATTTTGTACTCTCATATTACGATATTTAGTCACTTTACATTGCGTGAATGATATTTCTTTTATTTTATTTTATTTCATTTTATTTCTCCTTTTTTAATCTCATCTTCTTTGAAAATAGACTCAATTGGTCATACATGACTAATAATATAGTCTGGTATAGATAAAGATAATTATCTATAATATATGCAAGATATCATCATAGGTCTATTTTCAAAGGAGGTGAGATTAAAAAAATAGAGAAATAAAATAAAATAAAATAAACATCATTCACGTAATGTAAAGTGACTAAATATCATAATATGAGAGTACAAAATAATTGAACACTCGATCAAAT
>NC_061117.1:194198656-194208515 GCF_002878395.1 Capsicum annuum | reverse complement strand
GGGGGGGCAACAGTAACAACCAAATATTCAGAACAAACGTTTGTGTTGAGAAGGACTTCTTGTTCTCAAACATTATTTGTCCATTGAACACTCTCAAGTGAGAACCATCACTCTTCCTTATGATAATTACACAAGTCTAATCTCATGTCATGATATGTAGTTATTCTTTAGTGCTTGGATGATTCATATTTATTTTATTTTATTTCTTCCCTTTTTAGTCTCATCGCATGATCTATAACTACATTATGCCTTAGATAACACTTGATTTCATTCAAAAGTGATTGGGAGTCACAATTGATGTATCTAAATTGTTTTGCAATGTTTTAATGGTGTTAATTGACATACTTTAATTTTATTTAATTTAATTTCTCCTTTTTTGTCATTATTTAAGTTGTCCATATATTCAGTAAGTTGAGCATAGACTATTATTTAGGTCGATAATCGACCTTAGTATAAATCGATAATATGTCAATACACTTAATCATCAACAACGCTAGAAGTATATAATTCATACTTACCCTAATCGATTATAATCTTATGATTTTTGTTTCTTACGATTAATGAAAGTGCCTTTAGAAAAGTTTAAACATACTGTACTCAATATTTCGTAGTCGATTATATATTCGTATTGAGCGTATATAATTCTTATTTAGCGTGGTCGATTATATACTTAGTATTTTTTCTTACTTTTAATAAAACAGTTTTTGCAAATCTTTAAACATGTACTACTGAAGAATCATCAACAAAGATTGAAAGACATAAAATCATTATACATAAATAGAAGATAAATAAAACACAAGCTTTTTTATAGATAGATAAAATTTCATTGCATGTACATTTATAATTTTTGGGAAAAAATCCCAAATAAAAAGACAAAAAAGAAGCTTTTATTTACAAAATCCCACCATGAGAGCTTCATTCAGCAATGAACTACACTAAACTAAACTAGATTAGGGGGGAGAAGGGGGTGATGAGTTCATGGGGGTCCAGGTTGAGCCTCTCGGCTACGGCTCGAAGAAAATGGGCCATCCGTCGGAGCTTCCTATTCATCTGTCGTTGATTGGCAGAAAGACCCTGGAAAAGAAAATTCAGTTCGCTCCTAAGCCGAAGCAATTCGATGTTGTTGATTGTTGTCATTCTGTGCATTGGCCGAAGTGTGTACCTCCTCCTTGCCATTTTTTTCTCCTTAGCATTTACTTAAGAAATTTGATTTACAATTGGCAAGGGCCTCTTTAAATAGATCAGAGCAAGAAACAATCGACCAATAGAAGCTCTACACGTTCTGGTAGAAGGGGAAAAGGTGTGTGGGAAAAGGAAACGAAAAGTTGCAATAGTTGTAGCGGTCGAGTCATTTCAAATTGTTACGTCTCCCGAAGTGTAATAGTTACATTGAAATTTTTAGTGTACGAAGAAAAGGTTTTTGTAATAGACTACTTCAAAGGTCAAGTATATATTATCATCAATCTATTATATATTTTGAGTCCAGTTTATAATCTATTTAGTACGTAGTATATAATATATCAAATGGAATCGATAATGCACAGCAAAAAAACTCGATTTTGACTGCAGTTCATTGGCTTTGAAAACAGAATACACATTACATATCGTCCAGTGCATTTGACAAAATCAAAAACATAAAACACAATGTAAATTCTATTATCCTGCGTTAAGGCTGCATGTTGTTCTCTTATGTCCCGGTCTTTTGCACTTGGAGCACTTGTTCATTTTCTTGGGCCTTGAAGGCTCCAACACACCTTTAATGCGTCTCACCTTTCTCCTCTCGAATTTGGAATCAAAATCGGGTTGAAGAACTTGCATTTCTAGATACTTCTATGCCACACTTCACTCCGTCTCCAGAGGTGCTGTACAAACAAGTTCCAAGTATTCAAGGAGGTATGATTCTTTTGAATATATGAGCAAAGAGTAGTTATAAATGCTAGTGCCTTATTCGTTCCCGTTCTTCAAGCGCAATGCTTCCATTGCTGAGCATATGTCAATTTCACCCAGTCGTACTTCCTGCAAGAACATGACTGTCTCGATAGATTGACTTTGATGGAAGGACCATAATCAAGAACGATGAATTCATCGGTACTTTCGTTTATGTTATTCACATACAATTTATCGCCTTCAGTCATGTTTTTCCTCAAGATCTTCTCGATAATAGGGACGAATAGTGTCCTTGAATTATTTACCTCCGCATACCTCTTCCTAAATATCTCTCCAAACCTATATGCAATTGAATTGAAGATGGCCACCACTGGATACTCTCTTTCATTGAGCAGCATTGAGTTGAGCGACTCAACAATGTTTGTGGTCATGACGTTGAATCTATTACCTAAAAAGTGAGTCTGACTCCACTTTTCAAATCCAACGTCATGCTCGAGGCAAACTGTTACGCTGGGGCATCTTTCTTTAACGGAATTGAAGTAGTCATTAACTTCTTCCAACGTGTATGCCTTGGCCACATGGTAGTAAAAATAGAAAGAATCTGCACAATGGTGATTCGTTCAGATATTTTCACTGAGATGCCTCATACAAACACCATGATGCGCATGCGGATAATTCCTTGCGAGGCCGTTGGATATGTTTATGTGTCTGTCGTAATTAACGCACAACTCTGGTTCATCGATGACAAATACCTTAAGCTTCTTGAAGAAAAAGACGCACGATCATCATTCTCCTTATCCACCACACAATACGCTAAGGGATAGATATGATTCTGCATATCTTGAGCGATAGCAAAAAGCAGCACGTCCTCGTACTTGCTGGACAAATGCGTGTCATCAACGGCAACGATATTTCTCATGTATGGATATCCACGGATAGAAGCCCCATACACCATAAAGTAGTAAATAAACCTGCCTGACTTCTCATTGACTATGAGGGAATTTATAGTCCCGGGATTGAGGCCGTTGAAAACATATAAAAAGGTAGGCAATACTGCATATCCGTGCTCGGGTATACCTCAAACTATGTTCTTCGCAATGACGTCTGTCATCCAATACTTTCAATATCCCGGCCTGCAATGTAACTCCCTAAATACGATTCTCTCAATCTCTTTTGGGCTTGGACCTTTGTTGTTGACGAAAAAGTTCAAAATAAGTGAGACAGTGACCTCCACGGTGACATTCTTGTGCTTTTCCATGACATGATCAATGCCACAACTATGCTCTCCTACGTACTTGTAGATATAAAACCAATTCGATTCTTTGATCGCACATGCACGCACCATCCACCAGTAAGTAGGACCTACACACCTCACCCTCAAGTATTTCTTACAACTCTTCTTCATTGTGTAATTGAAAGACATTTCCACCGATGCCTTCTTCAATAAAAGATTCAATGTTTTCTTATCCTTTAATGTTTGTCCTGCACAAAGATTGGTGCCGTCCGAGAAAGAGTGGCTTCCTTGTGGTTCGAAATGCCCGTCCTCACCTCCTCCATACTTCTCTTCTTCATAATCTTCACTATTATCTCATTCATCACCACCCATGTAATCATATTCCGTTGACGTATCATCCACTGTTGGGGGTGGAGGTGGGGATGGGGCTGATGTGGGAGCTTTTTTCTGGGATCTTCCAATAACTTTAATCCGCAATATTGGCCTAAAATTATTAGAATCAACGCAAAGCATGTATAATTTCACGTGTCTATCATTCCTTGTGAACGTTGGATAGATTTCCCCCTCCCATTCATCAAGTAACTAATTACCACATCGTTTTGATCACAACTTAATTCAGCGCTCTTCATTACACTTTTAACCATACCAACGTATGAACCATTGGGACGAAGGGCAATGAACACTGTCTCCTTAGACGCTGTTTTCCAAACCCAACATTTAGGAGTCTCCTCCCATTCACCAGAAAATATCTCAACAACAACCACGTAATCTATAATAGACATGATATACCTCGATGATAGTATTTAATAGACATGAACAGTAGTTTATGAGCCTAGACTTAATAAACTATAGTCGTCTTCTTCTTAGTTGCTATCCGTATAGTACCTGATCTCTCCTTTTCCGACGAACACCGGAATAATCCAACAAATTACAGCTTAGAAACAACCTAACAAGTGTTGGAATGTTGCTATTGAACCAAGAATCGATATCAAAATATGGGACTGATTTTCAAGATTTTTGTATGAAAATGGATGAAAATTTGGGGCTAAAAATATGAGAAAATGGCTTAAAACAACGGAGATAATGTCACTTTCCGACAGATGCCGAAAAAATCAACGAAAAATAGCCAAAAAATCAAGGGAATGGCGGGAAGATCGGGTGATTGGTAGTGAATTGATTGAGAAGCTTGATATTATTTGTAAATTAATTATCCAATAGTTATATTTTTAGACATGGACTAAAGTATAATTTTTAAAAAATAGGAGCTGAAATGGGATAGAGACTATAGTGTACATTTTTTAAGTTGAGTGCTAGGGTTGCCATTTATTTTTGTGGACCCATTAGGGTGTCTATGCTCCCAATTTTTGAAAACTAATGTCTAAATGTCAAAAATAGTTTTAGATGTGGCCTTTTAGCAAAGAGCCCCATTTAACTAGGTAAGAAAGCACAATATTTAACACTTCTAAATTAATTAACATATTATCTTATATAAAAAAAAATGAAAAAATTACAAAAAATAAAATAAAATGCTACTAGTAATGTTGCATTACAGAACATAGCCCACTATATATTATATTACCAACAATGACCCATTTATATAGGAAAAAAATTACTTTACGTACTTAACTAAATTATTACGCTCTCACACACACATTTCTTTGTTGCTGGTATTGAGCTTCTTTATAAAATCAGTATTGCAATGCCTTGTTCCTACAAAAGGAATAACATAAGAATATAGAGTTGTTTCCAGTGAGTAGAAATAGGGAAACGAATGTAAGTATTACAGCAGAAAGTCATCTACTTTACCTACATGTATTGAGTGAGATGGATGTAAATACACTGGCTGAAGCCAATCTTCAGAGCATCAATCAAATTACAGACAAATTAAATCACTTTCCATGTTTATCTGAACCAAAAATGCTATTAATTATACCATTTTTTTTTACAATTAAAAGCCCATTATTTGATTACTGTATAGGAAGTTTTAGTTCGCATATGAACATCAAATAATTATATTGAGAAATGAGTTTGCTTTCTTCTTTTAACTATTTATTTTGATAATGTATTATTTTCAGACGTTGATAATCCATTGTTGTTTTCAGAAAAATGGAAAACAAGAGAGACATATTTCAAATTTGATTCTTCGGATTTTGCACACGCAACCTATTCAAAAGGGTATATATAGTCATGACTATGGTGATTCAACTATATTGTAATACATTTAGGGTTCAAGCGAAAAAAAAGAATAGAAACTAAAATATTCGGTGTATATATAGACAATTATACAATAATATATATAATTATACAAATATATACATATGCATTTATAATGTTTAAACAAGATATCTACATTGTATAAATGTGTATAAAATGAACAAGAAGAAGAAAATCACTGGAACAAAAAGACTGTATTGTATATACAATATACAAATATATATACAACAATATATAATATAGTATACAAATATATACATTGTTGTACCATAAAATAGGCTATCTTTTTCCTCGAATCGAAACATCAAATTCATTCAAAAACACTTCAAAACTACATCAAATCATCCAAAATTTCAGATTTGATCTCATCAATACATAACCAATCTTTTATAACAATACACACTTGAAACAAAGCTTATTTACGAAAATATTGAAACCTCAAATTGTAGAAAAAAATCAAAACAATGCTAAATTTTTCACTAATTTGTTTGAAATTTTTTGAGAGAGAATTGAAGTGAAAATCGTGAAGAAGATGAAAATTTGGTATGAGAAATGTCGTTCTCTATATAACTAGAAACAAAACTTAGTTTATGATAAATGGCCAGATTAAATTTTGGACTATAAAGTGTAAAGTATATTATTGGCTACTTAAATGTAAATGTAAAGTATATTTTCCAGTTGTACTTTGTGTAATTATCCCTTATTATTATCTATAAATAAGAAAGCTACATACTCTCGGGGTTTCAAAATAGTTGATTTTTATTGACTTGACATTCCTCTTAAGAAAATATTTATAAGGATTTATTTTATCAAATTAGTCTTATTAATTATGTTTTGAAAATATAAATTTGAGTATATACACTTTTTATAATCATTTAATGATTGAGATAGTATTAAATAACATAATAAATTTCTCACAATTTCATAAATAAGAGAGCTAAATTAAGGTTAACTATTTTGAAACGGAGGGAATAATTAGTTTTGTGAGGGACAATTACATGTAAGAGAAAAAAAGATTTAAGAGTAGTATTCATCATCATTAGTCATGCATAAGATGAAAGGAACTTCCAACAAAAGCTTAAGAAAGCAACAACATATGCTATTAAAAGAATATACTTTCTCAAATGATTATTTTCAGCTTCAAATTATCTACAAATTGCAAAAACAAATCATAAAATAGCGATTAATGTCGTTCGCAACTTACATTTCGTTTGGATGGTGGTTCGTCATGATTTCATACTGTACGGTACAATATGATATGATATGATATTGTACTATACAGTAAAATAATATGATATGATATTATACTGTACAGTATAGTATAGGTAAACTCAGATGGTGTTTGAATTGACTTACTTTTAAATTTTTTTATTTTTAAGGACTTTTTAATCTGAGGTATTTGGAAAAGGTAAAAAATATTAGGTCCAAAAAGTGTAAAAATAAGTTGGGTGCTCTAACTTAACTTATGACTTTTAACTTATAAATAACTTTGTAAAAATCGATTCAAACATCCTCTTATTTACCACTTATTATTGAAAAGTCAAATGAAAAAGAAACTGGTGTTGATTGTTCACATTTTGCAAACGATCTTCTCAGTAATTTCCAAAACACAAATGGTCTTTTTCAGACCTTTATTAAAACTTATACAAACAGAAAGAATTGATGGTATATAATATACCAGACGTACGTCAGTTATGAAAAGAAATTAAAAAAATCATTAAGTATATATTATTGCAACGTACAAAAGCAGGATCAAAGAAAATACCGTCCACAATCCACGTCCAACAATAAACGTTATAAACCCAATTATTGTTGTTTTCAATGTTTTCGGGTACAAGAATCTGTATATTGGCAACAACAACTTCAACACAAGTTCAAGTATAAGACAAGAACACTTATGAAGTTCCTTAACACCTTCAACACAAGATTAAAAGAATCTATCCAAGAATTGTGTTATTTTTCAGAAATGTAAAGCCAAGTCTCCCGACTTCACGGAGTGTCCTTAAGAAATAATTTTACTCACTATACCCGAGGTTGTGGAATCTCCTCCCAGGATAAAATGGCTTTCAATCCGAATAATAGAGGTACCTCAAATTGTTGGATTCCTCGAACTCACTCAACAGCTTAATGATCACATAGAGTTTCTGTATAGAAGAAGAGTGTTTTTGTTGTCAAAAATCATGTCTATACCTGAGGAATATATCAGGTATTTATAGACTTTAATGTGTCCTTTTAGAAAGGATGTATTGGTTCAACAGAAAGGCACATATTCAGTGCAGTCACGTCACCTGCGCCCAGTCTGTACTAGACCTGCGCCTAATCTGCGGTCGCAGGTGACGTTTTGCAAATTTCAGTAGTTTCTGCGCCCACAAGTCGCGTACCTGCACAGCATCAGCGCCCACAGGTCACCCTACAACGCAAAACAATGTGCCTTTTCCCTTGAAGGGTCGCATCCCTTTGTGATGCATGGCATAAAAATTGCGCCCGCACTTGGAGAAAAATAATTATATCAGCTTTTTTGGATTAAGTTTTTCACTTGTAACACAAGTTTCAAATAAAATTCATCTGAAAAGATAGATCTCATCGATCGATCATTTTTCAAATCAAAATCCGAAGCCGAAGCCGAATCCAAGCGAGCGATGATGACGACGGCGCGAGGCACCACCTTGTTCTTTCCTCACTATCCATGTGGAGTTAGTGTTCCTTATAATAAACACTTACAAGTTCTCTTCTCCCACCAATGTGGGAGAATTAGTGAACTTTCCTTTAAAAAGAGTACACTTTTCAATTTGGTGAATCTCTTTCCCTCCACTATTTTTTCTTCATTTTCCATTCGCATATATACCTTGAACCCAATAATTCCCCACATGAAAGGAGAATGGATATCTTTTGAAGAAAGATACGGACAAGTATGTGATCATTTAGCAAAGGTTGATTACATCTAGATAGGTAGGCTTTTCTTTGAACTTTCCATAGTGAACATATATCGGATGCACTCAGTCAATCGGTAGATTTGATATCTTTGAACCGTCGAGCTTTGACGTACACCTAGACAACACATGTCACACAACTAGTCTTTTACTATTTATGGTTCTCAAGATTTTATTCTGTTCAGCCATAAACATGTCCCGGTTTCATGAGAGCTTAAAGAATAGGCCTTTACTAACATTCTCCTTAAAGCAGCTACCACTTCGCCCTCACATAGGTGATTTCTAGACGTTCAATCCTATAGATTAAACTATTTGGTCAAGTCTGCCAAATTTAGATAATCATTGAAAGACTTTTCACCTTAAGTCTTATCCTTGTTTACCAAACATTGTCTATATCATGAGAATAGGTTGGTATATTGATAATGTTGAACCTGACAGACATAAATTTGTTTGATATCCTTGAACCTAGCTCTTGGGATATCCAGTCTACTAGGTAGAGTTACTGTAACACCCCGAAATCGAGTCCCAAGATGTCACACGGTGCTTAGGGTCACAAGTGACCCCAAGCTAACCCTTCTACTAGCATAACTCATAAGCAACTAAATAAAATGCTTAAATCTGTATAAAATCAGTGAGAACATAAAACTTTTATGAATTTGATCAATACAAATCTGAACTTTACAAGATTACAACTTTGTTTTTACCAAAATAAAATTGAAACTGAATACATTAACTCTACTGACTGTCTATGAAGCCTCTATTAGTACTGACTTTAGATAGCTGGGTCATGACTCCCAACTATCCCAACTCAATACGACTGAAATAGGAAAATAAAGAACCGCTCAAACTATCTATCTGGCTCAAACCCTTGAATCAAAAGGATTCATTACCTGCTGATTGGAAGCTGCAAGCTGACTGAATCTGAATGTGCATACTAAGTCTTCTACCTACATTATGAGACAATGTAGCACATAGAAGTATATGTGGATCAACACTTTAGGAATGTACTGAGTATATGAGGGTGTATGCAATTAAATAATCAATATCATAAATCCTTATAGAAAACATGCAAGCTAGAATAGATGACTCGCATAGCTTGAATTAAAACCATCATAATCATGAATAAGAAAACAGGTATTGTAAATCACGTGAGCCATTGCACTTCATTCTAAATCTGCATTCTTTCTTTATTCTCAAACTTGTAAGATAGATAAAGTCTTAAAACAACATCTTTCAGAGCATACACTTTAATCTCATGAAACTAGGAACTTCTTTGGAAACTTAAAGATTTTGACACTTGAGAGCCTTAGAAATCTTGGACTCATAGCTTTGAAAATACATATACTTGTATCTTAGATAAAGTGGGGGACTACTTTGGGAGTTTCTTCTAACCAACATGAACCATGTGAGCTACATGGAGACCAACATCTTACCCACGTTGGGGAGAGTTGTTCTATCCTTGCTATCGGATAAAACCTTAACTTTAGTGATCACTATCTTAACCCACTTGGGGTATATCAAGAACCTACGGAGGCACGTAGTTCTGGGGCATGAGACGTCAGAATTAAGCCCAACTCGATGCTAAATACTACTC
>NC_061117.1:194132162-194195656 GCF_002878395.1 Capsicum annuum | reverse complement strand
AAAAACGTGAATAGTAACTTTTTTCTTTTTTCTTCTTTTTCACTTTTTTTTTATTTTCAAGATAACAATCCCAAGATTGATTTTGTTGGACCAAAATCATATCTTGCTTTGATACCAAATGATACAAGAAAGACAACGGAAGACACAAAACACACACCAAATCAGTCCCCAATCTTAAGGATCCGAGGACCAAATGGGGACCTCTCTCAGATTCACTATCTAGAACAAGAAAGAAGAGGATACAAGGTGTTAATACATCAAAACAGCCAGCCAACAACAAGTTTAGCAACACAAGTTGAAGCTCCACAATATTACAATAGCAACAAGAACAAACGGGTTACATTAACAACACAAGAAGCCAAAACAAAAACAAAAAATAAGATAGATAATTAGACAAGTGTTGATGTAGTCTTAACAACCCAAGAGCATATTCCACTCTTGGACCTTTAACACTTCACAAAACAAACACCTAACTCTTACAATTGATACAAGAGAGGCGTCCACTACCCAAGCACCAACGTATCAAGCAAAATGCAACACACAAGAGAATTCACCCTTATGCTATGCCCTAGTTTCGATTGTGGACTCTCTCTCTCTCTCTCTCTAAGAGGAGTGTTCTTTCTTCAACATTCATAAAAAACTACTAACTAAAACCCTACAATGTTCAATTTATATTACATTACAAAATAAAAGACTAAAAGACCCTTTAATGAAAAGGGCTCCAAAAAACAGCCCATGGAGTGTGCTTGGGACGGTTTTGGGTCTCCTTCACACTTAGACTTGCGCACTCTTTACGTGGTTTTAAAAATACTCAAAAAGTGTCCATGATCGTGATCGTACTCATATCACAGTTACTATAATCTGAATATATTATATTAAAAAATACAGATTGAGAATATATTGAGTAATACAACCATGTTAGTACAACAAAAAGGATTTCATAATGGACTCAAATTGGTAAATCAGTGAATGTAAAGAAAACATAAAGTATATCAAAAGTAGCAAAAAGAATTTCATAGTGGATTCAAATTTCTAAAACAATGAATGTAAAGAAAACATAAAATTGCACACTTTTTATTTACATTTACATACAAATTTTGTAACTTCTATTACAATTGTAGTTCGTTAAAAGTATCCAAATTACCTGTTTAACCATTAGTTTGATAATTTCTTCTACTATTACTGTCATATAGCTTAGACAATGGGAGCATGTAAGGTCCATAACCTCATGTTATCATTCATATATAACAAAGAAAAGTGGGAAGGATTAGAAAGCACACATTTTTGCTGGTGCAAATCAGAAGAGCATGTTCTATAATGGCATGTGTGATTTGTTTTTAATGTGTCTCTATCGCAGCAGTGAATGTAAGCACCTCAATGTCAGCTGTTAATCTTCCGTTAACTTATAGCATCCAGATGAATGAAGTAAAGAAATTACAACTGCTATTTTTTAGGTCTAGATTTGAAACCCAAAAGCTAGTTCAAACAAAGGAGGACTGCGATCAGAAAGTAAAATGAAAATAAAATAATGAAGATCCTGCAGTAATCTCAAAAAAGGAGAATTACCTCATGGAGGTAGAGAGACTGTTTTCGAAGGACCATCGACTCAAATGTGGCGACAGATGAGTAACTGACATTATGCATGACAAAAGTAAACCTCCATGATGCTTAGAAGAATTCATTGGAGAGATCAAAGATTTTTCCAACACTATTACTGAGAAGCGAAACAATTATCTTCTTCCACGGCCAGTGAGTTCTAGGTTATCTCTCAATAATATGTTCTCTCAAAATCTTCTCCAAGTTATAAGGTGCTAAATAATTGAGGGGAAAGTAGGGATTTAATAAGAAATCAGATGAACTCATTGTATATATCTGAAATAATAAATCTCAACTTGCAGAAACTTACTGTTATTTTGAAAAACACGAACAGTAGCTTCAGATTCTCGAGCACCATTTATTATAGTGTTGTGGCTAAGAGAATTATTGATAATCAAACCTCCCTGTAAATGACAAAATTAAAAGATAAATATAACCATAAATAGATGAAGAATAACTTTTAGAAACTATTTGTACCTTTCCGATCAAAATAGGAAGTTTGGCTGAATTTGTTACATAACCCATGCCTGTGATAATAGTAGTTGGCTTGCAAACAAAATTAGCTACACATTGTTCCAATTCCATAGGGATGCTTGTGCTACCTGAGAAGAAAAATTTTTAAAAGTCGAGTTCTCTACCCAGAGAAATACAGCAGCAACTTTTGCAAAAGCATGCCTACCTGTATCAACATGGGCACTGCAGGTGCTTAGATAATACTTTTTCAAAGACTCAATGACCCGAGGTGTACAATATTCAATAGCAACAGCAGGAGATATATTACTGCCTCCACATACCTATGACAAAAGGTTGCTTATACCATAAGTCATTTTTCAAGGAATACACTTTCAATCGAATGAGGGAAAATGACTTAATCTTTTACGACTATCTTATCTATAACATAACTTCATATTACATGCTCCAACTAATATTTATATGAATCTTTACGAAAAATAGTTTTCATTCACCAACTGAACATCGGAAAATACTTTCCATAGAAAATGACTTCAGTCATACCAAACACACTCTACGTACTTTTCTATTTTTTCTACCTAAATTATCATCATCTGTGTATTAAAACACATCCCAGCTATCAATCATTCTATTTTCCTACTTCAGTCTATCATCATCGCTCAAGTATAATAGGGTACCAATATTTAATTAAGGTGTGTTTAACACATAGATGGTGATAATACAGGATTGACATTAATGTGTATTGTGTTGTTTATGATTTCTCTATATATTTTGTTGCAGTAATCCAACCAAGGTTTCAATAAACTAAATATTTGACCATCATTTCGAATTGGTTATGTTAATATGTTTTGTTTGTGTTTTAGAATATTGTCCAAATCTTTTCAATTTTAAGAACAGATTTTCTATTTCAACCAACTCTCAGGTATACCAAAAATCTCAAATAATTTTATCTTTAAACGCAAAAAATTGGTAGAACTGCGCGCATAGACAAAGAAAGTAATATGATATTGGTATTCTACAGTATATTCATCCTAAGGAGAATAGATTTGTATATGTCAACTTATTCATTCCATTTTGATAAGTAGGATGTATCAAAAGTTGGCTCCCCAAACTTTTGTACAATGTATAAGTAATTGGTATGGAGTATAACTATAATCTTTGTTCAGTTGGGAGAAACCTGGATTTGGCTTTAGATTACTTCAACTCATCTCTCTTACTGCTCGATCTAATGAAATTATTCCACTTTTAGTAAGGGAGAAATGTAAATTAGCCTTGACAGGAGCAGATAGATTCTGTGATGCATACCGAATTAAAAAAAAAGTACAAATCTCAGAATAATAGATCACTAAGCACCATTTGATCCAAATATTGATGATTATTACTTCTCGATGGCATCAGTAAGACCTGATATTGCATACTGAGCAAATGTAAATGAAGAAGCCCACGGTGTCGAGAAGTCATCGCTTTCATACGCTAGTAAAACTTCAAAATCCTTGTTGTGAATAATGGATCTGAACATTTGCAGTTAGAACACACAATAGGATATATCCATATATTGAACCATCAATTTGATTTCATCACTTATATTAGCAGTATACAATAAAGTGCCAAGTGCAATTGCTTTATCAGAGTCCAAGTGTTTGTCCAGATTCCTTTCAAGAAATTCCTGCAGCTTAGCCTACAATTGAGGAATGTAAATTTTACTTTTCAAGAAAACAATATGCGTTTTCAGAACTCTTCAATTGAGCATGCTACAAGAAATGATGTCTAAATCTACATTTACTCGGCTGCTGATGAATGTAATGCTCAGATTCAATGGCAAGAAACTCCATAAGCCAGCAACAAAACAAATAAAACTGAGCATAAATGATAGTTCAAACCCATTTTTCATAATGTAATAGTAATTGAAACCAGATAGAACTTCAACATTGATTGAAAATGTTCAAGTGAGACAACTTAATTGCATTAATGATGACATTGTTATAATAAAGAATAAAAAAATAGAAACTAAACGTTATAACAATATGACAATGAAGAAAATCATATTGATAATTGAGAATATGTAAACCTTTACCATATAGCTTTTATAGACTTTGGTAGAAAAGAAACTTTAAAGCACATCCCAGATTTCTTTTCAATAATTAGTACTTGCCAAGCCTTTGAGGAAATAAAGATTCATCATCCGATTGAGTTTCAAGCCAATGCATCAAATATTCAACATATTTTGGAGCTGAAACTTTAATAGGCTTCTTAATCTGTACACCATCAGCCCACTTATAGTCATACTTGAAACTCTTGTTATTATCATTGGACAGACAATCCACCGCATCAAACCAAGCGTCAGGAGGACTACATATTGGTTGTCCAAATCAATTCTACAAGTAATGATGGTATAAAGTGTGTGAAGTAAAAACCAATGCTTGCAATAAACAATCAGAAGCTAACTTTCAATGTATTTTTATTATTGTTCGTGAATATATGTAAACTTGACAAAGCTAATATATTTCTTTAGTTCACTAACAATATTGTACAACTCGACACACTATAACATATTATATATAGAGCCTTGGTTGTATATCTATAATTCATTCACATATTGGTTGTATATCTATAATTCATTCACATACATACTACCCCAAAAAATATTATTTACTTGTAAAAGTTGTCAGATCTATTTTTGAAGAAGATTGATGGAGAACAGGAGAGTCAACCATTTCTGTGAAGCCATTATGAACCACAAAAGGTGCAACACCTTGAAATTATCAAAAGGTTTTACATATTGCATCTTCTTGTTGGTTATGAATGGCACTTGGTTGCTGCTGCATCGAAAATATTATACTAACATTTAAGCAACACACTAAACTTCACATATAACAAAATGAGAAATAAGCTTTCCTTGGCTGGTCGTGTATTCATCAAAAAAAATTTAAAGTTTTAAAAGAGCAGGAAGAATTAGATTATGGAATAAACTAAAGTTTAGGAGAGGTAGAGGTCATATACTTCTATAAACTAAAGTTTAGGAGATGTAGAGGTCATACACTAAATTTTGCAGATGTTTTTTCTAAAGGATGAAGAGGTTATATTTTCATGTGAATGCTTTTTGTATAATTTCTTCGTACACTATATTATATGTAGAATGATCATTCGTATCATCTATGGTAGGCGGTCGTATTAAAATTTTGTCGTTTTTTGAATTTTTTGCTCTGGATAAAGCAATATAAAGTTGTCCATGTGAGAAAACTGGTTCACGTAATTAAATTCTAACAAATTCTATTGTTTGACCTTGAGACTTATTTATTGTCATCGCAAAATATAATTGAATTGAAAATTATGTTCGTTTAAAAGCAACAGGCATATTTTCATCTGTTGATGTCATTAATGGTATTTTTGAAATAAATACATGTATATTTTTTTAGCCGCCGCTAGCAATAGTAGCACTAATGATATGTTTGTTAAAATTATGACATATTAATTATGTTCCATTACATAATACTTCAGAAGGATTTAAATTTTGCAGTAATATAACTGGACAATCTTTTTTCAAAGTTAACTTGTATGGGGTAAATTAGCAGAATTTAAGGTGTGTAAAAAATCTTCAAATTGACATTGGTCACCTGGTTCTATAGTTTCATCGATTGCAGTATAAACTTGAGCATTATTAGGAAGATGGTGTATTAGCATGTCATTAATTTCATTAACAAAGTCATTTTTGGTAGTTAAAATAACTCGTGCCATCATACAACATGGAGCTGAGAAGAATGTATTTATGTTGGGGCAAGTTTCTTTGAATAATTAATTTAGGAATTCTATCTCATTTGTAAAAAGAATGATAAAATTTGGAGAAATTTGAATTTTATTGTTGTTGTTGATTGGTTCTTGTCCATTTCCAATTCGCATTAGATATTCACAGAAAGTAGGATCTTTTTTTGCTCGCATGTTTTCTGATAGGAATAACTTTTGAAGTTGATTCCAAATATCACAATATAGTAGGCTTTCACGTACGAAGTCTTCTCTTTTTTCACTGCGAACAACGGGTAGTGTTTGTCTAAAGTCTCCTCCAAAGATGATGAATTTTCTACCAAATAGGCATGTTTTACCTGTTAAGTCCTTTAAAAGCATATTAAAAGCTTGTATCATTTTATTTTTGGCCATTGATACTGCATCCCAAATAATTAATTTTGAATCTCGAATCAGAGATGCTAATGGACTCTGTTTACTAATGTCGCAAGTGAAGTTGCTATCAATATTAATTGGAATTTTGAATCGTGAGTGTGCCGTTCAACCTCCAGGGGGAATTGAATCTGCAACACCTGGGAGTTGGTAAGGCAACAAATCCTTTTGATTTTACATTTGCTAATAAAGCTCTATATAAAAATATTTTTCCAGTTCCTCCTGGACTGTCAACAATAAAAGCTCCTGATTTATTAGAATATACTCTATCAAGTATTGTATTGTATGCTACTTTTTGGTGTATGTTTAACTTTTTCTATAATAGTAGATCTTCTACACTTACTATTATGTTTCTTTTGAAGAGAACATCTTTTGTTTCTGTAGTTATTCTGGAAGGTGTAATATTTTTGGGAACAAAGTTGAATTCTTTTATGTTGTGTCTCATTGACTGTAAACCTTCGTTAATATGATTTATAACTGGATGTCGAATATCTTTTGTTGCCATATTAGGAATTTTCTCATAATCTTCAGACATTGACTCTTCAAATATTTTCCATAACTCTTTTGGATTAACAGGATTGCAGTAGACTAATAGTGTGGCAAATAGACTTCTTAAGTTGTAAGGCATTTGATAGCCTGCAGCTTCGTACATAGACTCTATTAAACTTTTATTTGAATGTAGTAAGCCTCTTTTCTCTGCAGCTTCTCTGAATGTATCATAGCATGTTTCATTAACTCATCGGAGATCTTCATATGATTTAGGTCCCTTTACATTTGTCAAAAGTAGTCGAAGGTAGTATCATTCTCCTTCTGTTGGATGACATATGACAATTCTACCAATGACATTACTGTGTCATTGTCGATGTGACCACATTCTGTCTGTTGCTGACCACACAAAATTTTGGGAAAAGTCTTTATACAATAAGTTCAATTCCATAGTATGTTTATTGATTTTATTCATCTAAAAAAATTTAGTTAACATTGTTTTCCTTATCATTGGATTATTCAAAATTTGATCAACACTTTGGTTACTTTTGAAAGATACATATTGATTTCCTTTTAGATGTAATTGAAGTTGGTATACAGTCGGTGTCATTTCACTGATAGCGAAAGCAAACAAACATCATGCGGCCTCGAGAGGAGAAACCCATCTGACAGATTGGTATGCTTTTATTTCGTCTACTTCTATACTTGAGTCACCATTATATAAGTGAAATGCAATTTTATCATGTCCTTTACGAATACATTTATAGATGTATTTGACTACCTTAATGCCTGAACATACTTCAACATTAATATGACAGCTAAATTTACGTAGCAAATAGGGATTGTAAGGTACAACCCAAGTATTGTCAATTTTGTATTGTTTAAGTTCTATAGGTGTTTTTATTTTTCATCTTTTGTAAATAGGGCATGAATTTTTTCCCTTCATTGTTTGTTCTGAAAGTTCTTTAGGGTATTTAAATTTGCAAGTATTTCTTTTCTTGCAAGAACACATTGGATTTAAATATCCTCAAGGACCATGAATCATATGTTTAGTTAGCAGACCATATAAGTCTTGATCTTTACAATCAGACAGTTCAGCGCAAACAATTTTATCATAAGCCTCTGGTGATAATAATTTGTCTTTGTCTGTAAGTATAATAAGAAAATGTGCATGGGGAAGACCTCATTTTTGAAACTTTATTGTGTACATTAATGCTGCGACTTTTCCAAATATGTTCTTTTTTAATATATGTTTTTTAAGTTCTTCTACTTTTTCTTTAAAAACTCGACTGACTAAATCGGGTTTATTTTGAACTTCATTAGTTGTCAATAGATGTTCTTGTATTTCAGGCCAGGAAGGATTGCAAGTCATTGTCAAAAATATGTCAGGTTTCTCCAATTCTTGTACTAAAGCAATAGCATCCATATATCGATGACGCATGTCTCTTGGACCTCCTATGAAACTTGCAGGTAAAATTCGTCCTTTTTTAATATTTGAAGCATCTCTTTCTCCATGCCTTAATATATCAATAATTCCTTGTAGTACTTCAATTCTAAATAGATTTTGATTAAATGAAAAGAAATCTAATCGTTGTGTCTCAAGTTTTATGTATTGGTCAACTATATATTGCTGGAACACCCTTCCAGAATGTAAAGTTGCATTTTTTTTGTCTTATTTGAAGTTTATAGCAATAATATTCACTACAAGACACATTTTGTCTCTTCTTGCTTCCCTTTGACAGAACTTCAGATTCAATGTCAAGTAGCCCTTCAATTGAATCCATGTTTATTACACTTGGTAGTTGCTCACTTTCACAATAAAGTTGGTGATTTGAAATATCATAACTTTGTGTCATCTTTTTAATACTCGAATTCCATCCATTTTCACCTTGAGGGAATAACAATGGATATTGTAATGGATCATATCATCCGTAGTAGTAATTGATCAATTGTGAATTTTCTTTGTGGGTGTATATTCGAATATGTGGTGTGGAAACTTTGTTATTTGATTCTTCTTCTATCCATATTGCCTCTATTTTAGATACAGTCTGTAAATTGTACGTTCGTTGATCTAAACCAGAGTTTGATTTAAGCGCAATGTAGAATTCCGATAATTTTGGAATGTTTGCTAAAGACTTTAGAAAGATAGTATATGGATTAATTTTCATTATATCCATCAACTTTTTCACAATTAATTCACTTAAATTTGTTGGCAAAGCAATTCTGTTTGTTATATCATTTTCATTGTCATAAAAATATAATTATAAATTTTTAGGTCTTTGATTAGCAGGAACTAAATCCTCAATAAAGTGGTATATTTATTCCTACACTCTAAATGTATATATCCCATGATCTCTCTTGGCTAGGTTTTTGTCATAATTTACTCCAAGAAAGGTGAATGCAAACATATATTGTATGTTCTACTGTAGGTACGAAAATGTTTGCATTCTTCAGTGTTACCTTGAAATAGATTTTGTAATTCCTTTGGCATGTGGAAAGAAGTCAGTTTAATTGACCTTTTATCGCAACAAAATTTGGGTGGTTCATATTGAAATCTTTTTGCTTCGCATCTCCGTAAGGTTGATCCTAGTATTCCAAAGTCAGTAGTCAGAGACATAACATGCATAAAATTAGTTACAAATCTTCGATTCCATTCGACTTACCTACTTCAAAGATAGAGGTGCGGGTTGTTATCTGTGTGATGGTAGAAGCATGTCCTACAAAGTGGTCGAAGAGAAAGTTGCATAAATGTAGTACATCAATCTACGTGTGAAGATATATGTATACATGTCAAAGCGAGAGTAAAATAATATTTAGGTCTCTGAACTTCATCTGTAGGTGATAGAGGAGTGGAAATTGAGTCGAAATTTGAGTCTTCATTATGACGGTCAGTTTTCGATAACGACATTATATTATTTGACTATTCTAAAAGTTTGCATTTTTTTTATTTACCTCTTCTAGCTTGTTGTTATGATAGAAGTAGTTGTTTTCTTTTCGGTGCCATTTGCGAATATCTATTACGCCGTAGCATATTTCTATGCAGACGTTGTTGTTCTTTTACATTTTTAGCTTCCTTGAGTACATCAAAATTGCTTGTCGACATTCCTGTTACAAGAACAATATACCAATTTAAATTTTTGTTTCGGGAAGAACAATGAAAAGTGGCCTAACAAAAATGACAACTGTAGAACTATCACAACATTCTTGGAGGAATTATTTATAGTTGATCATGTACTCAATAACTCTTATTTTTTCACCACACGTTTTGTTGAAAACAATTCCTTTATTAACGGTGTATTAACACTCCAATTGGTCGAAGCAGTTGAGGTATATTCACAAGCTGAAAATATTACTATTCGTCGAATAACTACACATGTTAAGGATAACTAATACAAAGTTCATACTAAGTTTACTACTCATGTAAATGTACCTCTATGAGAGGTGTTGTTCCATATACTATACTGTTTAAGGTTAAGACAACTTAAAATTGTCACCAAGACAGACAGAAAAAAATATAAAAAAAATTTAATCACTAACATATTCATGTGAACTTTATGGTAAAAAAATATAAAAAAAAATTAATCACTAACATATTCATGTGAACTTTATGGTAGATCTTCACACATGGTTATTACACAATACACTTTTTTTATTAACTGTTAACAAAACACTACAAAGAAACATATTGCCTTTTTTCTCATCTAGTAATGACCGATAGAATGGTAGTGATACGCAAGAGGTAGAGATAAGGGATTTTAGATACTTTTTCCAAGTTATTGGCCTAATTGAGTTGAATGTTTGGGTGGGGAAGTATAGTTGGAGCAATGGTCATGTTTTTCATGTACTACAAAGTGGTGGAAGAGAAAATTGTGTAAATATAGTACATCAATATACGTACTTAATACATCAACTTACGTATTAAGATACATATATACATGTCAAAGAGGGAGTAAAAGAATATTTAGGTGTCTGCTCTTCATCTCTCAGCGTGGGAAGAGTGGGAATTGAGCCAAAAATTGAGTTTTCATCATAATTTTCAACTTCTGATAACGACCTTGTATTATTTGACTGTTGCAAAAGCCTATGCTTTCTTGATTCAGCTCTTCTTGCTTGCTGTTATGACAGAAGTAGTTATTTTTTTTCAATGTCATTTGTGCATATCTATTATGCCGTAGCATATTTCTATGGAGACGCTGTTGTTCTTTGGAATTTTTAGCTTCTTGCAATCCATCTAAATTACTTGTCGGCAATCCTGTTGCAACAACTTTTCAATACTATTGAAGCAAACAGTACAATTTGCTTTATTTTGAAAGTTTTGTATTCTCCAAAATTCTTTAGAGGAAACTAATTTAAGCTGGTAACATGAATTTGCAATTGAAGATACATATCGTTAGCTAGCAGTGTGGAGCACGGAATAAGTAATGGGGTGATAGAGAATTGGTCAATTTTCCAGCCATATATCAAACATTTTAAGGGCATTAGTTTTGATAATGATATAACAATTTCTAATAGAAGAGAAAGTAGATAAAATTTAACACAAACAAAAGTAAAAAAATGTATCTATTCTAGGTACTTATAAATCCAAATATACAGACTTCATTACCGTGACGATTCAGCTGTCAAAAGAGATTATCCTTCTTGAAGATGCAAGTTAAAATTTTCCCCAAAAAGGGATGTACTTTTAAAATTCTTAGAGAGTAGTACAACCACCTATGAACGGTGTATCTTTGAAGTTTACCTCACCGAGTTTAACGGCCTATGATTATTCTGAGGAATGTAATAACAAATTTAGCAGAAGTTAAGGAAGCAAAAATCAATCAAAATTCCCAATTTATTCCTTAGCAGAAGTTAAAGAAGCAAAAATCAATCAAAATCCCCAATTTTTTCAAAGCTATTTTTTTTGCTAAGAAAAGAATTCACCAATAGAAGTCCAAAATAACGAATTTAGCAGAAGTTAAGAAAGCAAAAATCAATCAACAAGCCCAATTTTTTCCTTAGCATAAGTTAAGCAAGCAAAAATCAATCAAAATCACCCTTTTTTTCGAAATTATTTTCTTTGTTAAGAACAGAATTCAGCATCACCAATAGAAATAAAAAAGGAAGCACTTACCACAAGTAAGGAAGTAAAAATCAATCTAAATCCCCGATTTTTTTAGGCCCTATTTTCTTTCAATTTTTTTCGGAGGTCTTTTCTTTTGTGGTAAAGAAAGAGGAAGTAAATTTTTGGTAAGTCATTAAAGGCAAAGGAACGGAACACAACAACAACAACAACAACAACAAATCCAGTAAATTCCCACATCGTGGGGTCTGGAGAGGGTAGAGTTTACGCAGTCCATACCACTACCTCTAAGGAGGTAGAGAGACTGTTTTCGATAAACCCCCGGCTCAAGACAAAGGACAGTTTATAAAACATCAAAAGTATGAAACACGATAAAAATAACATAGGTACGACATCCACACAAAATTGTACATTTTCAAACAAATGACACAGAGGCCCTCCTATCTACTGACTACGACTCATTCACCCACATTAGCCCTCTACCCTAATATTTTTCCTCCATACCTTCCTATCCAGGGTCATGTCCTAAGTCAGTTGTAATCGCTCCAAGTCACGTTTAATTACTTTCCTCCAGTATCTCTTCGGTCTACCCCTACCCCGCTTGAAACCATCCAAGGCCAACCTCTCACACCTACGAACTGAGGCATCCGTGCCCCTCCTCATCATATGACCAAACCATCTCAACTTCACTTTCCGTATTTTATCCGCCATCTTTAACTTTTGGATATGAGAATTCTTAACCGGCCAACACTCCACTCCATAAAAGCATAGCTGGCTAAACTACAACACGTGGAAAGAATAGTTACCATATATATTTTGTATGTATTGTTGATTATTGTTAGATTATATTTAGCAAAAACTCTTCATAATTACTCAAATACCCTTTCATATAAGACAAAATAGTCTAAATGTTGGTACCATCATACAATGTTGCTGGTACAACTCCATAATGCATTGATGATCCTTGAATGGTACCATTATACCATGCTGTTGGTAAAACACCATAATTCAGTGATGGTCCTTCTCTTGTTAGTTTATAATATATAGTAATATATATATATTCATGCTTTAGATGTTCAATTTTAGTCACACTGCATGACTTGTTAAACCTACACCAAATGGTAAAAGTTAACATAAATCTTCTTATGTACACAATCTTTTACTATTATGATATCATGAGTTAATTTTTGAAATCATTATAACATCGAACTTCAACCACTTCATGATTCTTGATTGATAAGAAAAAAAGGAATGTAGAAAAACTTGAGTGTGGAGCCAAATTAGTTCTCCAGATATATTTATTTGAGCCCATTTTAAATCTCAATCACAAAATAAGATATTTATTTCACAAGTAAAAGTTTTTTTCCTTGTATTGCCACTCTCATCCACATACACACACATATATATAAAGTGTGAAGACCCTTAGAAAAGTGATTTAAATTTTTTACCCTTCATTAAAAGACTCTTCTTTAGACAAAATTGTCTTTTCACTATTTTTTAATTTATTATTTAATTATTTTTTATTATATTAACTAGACTTTCTAAAATATATGGAAGGAGAGTTAATTAATATTTTTTTCTACTAGACTTCCTAAAATACATGGCACTCCTAAAATATATGGTAGGAGAATTAATTAATAAAGTGTGAATACTCTTAGAAAAGTGATTTGAACTTTTTACCCTTCATTAAAAGACTCTTCTTTAGACAAAACTATCTTTTCACTATT
Organism: Capsicum annuum; assembly: GCF_002878395.1. Taxonomy (NCBI): domain Eukaryota; kingdom Viridiplantae; phylum Streptophyta; class Magnoliopsida; order Solanales; family Solanaceae; genus Capsicum; species Capsicum annuum. Next base: position 194,182,147 of record NC_061117.1, on the reverse strand, counting down.
TTTTTAATTTATTATTTAATTATTTTTTATTATACTAACTAGACTTCCTAAAATATATGGGTCTCCTAAAATGTATGGTAGGAGAGTTAATCAATATTTTTCTTTCTACTAGACTTCCTAAAATATATGGCACTCCTAAAATATATGGTAGGATAATTAATTAATATTTTTCTTTCGATTGTTCAATTACAAAAATACTCCTAAAATAGAACTCTATCAAGGAAATACTTCTATAAATATTGAGATGTATGTAAAACTAGAGAACAAATCGGTTTGCCTATTGGGAGAATATGATTGATGCTCATCTAACTTGATTCTATTACATGTCTAGATGGTGGATTCTTGATTTTCTAACCCTCAACTTCTTCACTATTTTTGTTAGCATAATAGATTCAACATTTGTGTATATATATATCTTCTTTGTTTTCATTCAAAATCATTCTTTAGGGTCAAAATTTTTGTTCAGACAAGAATAAGTTAGATCAAAATCGAAGCTTTGTGATTACTATTATATTTTTTTATATATTTTACAGGCCGTAGATTAATGTCGGTTGGCTTTGAAGAATTTCTTGTGTTAAGGTTAGGTTTAGTTGTATTGTTTTGATATCTTTTCTCTAATTTTATAGCTAGTTGATTAATCAAGTTATTCTTCTTTACATTATCTGATATAACAAATATTAAATCTTAAAAGCTTTCTAAAATTTTGATCAACCGGTGAAGTTTTTAGACTTTTTCTTTTCAAAACAACCTTTTTAATAAAACTATATTCATATACAACTCCTATATGATTTGTATTAGATATATATTATTTGTATTATATTAGAATACTACTAAATTTTATCAAAAATAAGAAAAGAATTTTGCCAAAAATAGATTTGTATTGCATATATATTTTTTATATTACTAGTTTAGGTGTACGCGCCTCGTGCGTGTACCTCACTTTAATGAGCATAAACATTACAAGAAATATGATATTTGTTTAAATAATACGAATGAATACAATAATTAAATTCAACATCTTCTGAATATGTGAAGATGGAGAAATTATTTAATTAATTATATAATTATTGTAAATATCTAAGATACAAATGAGACAGGTGAAATACATTGATAACCCCTTAAATTGCGGTTGGTGTCTTCAATAAGCCGATGATTAGTGTTTGATAATTCATAAAGTTGCACAATTTGACTTGGTTCCATTCTAAAAGTGCAAGATTTTTCATGCAAATTTATGCCAATTCAATCCCTCTTCTTGATCAAATAATCGATATCTCGTATCTATCGCTTCAAATATAGTCGTGCTCTTTGTCTGCACTTCACCCATAATATTAAAATTTAGTTTGTTTCATGAATTTAGAAAAACAAAAAAAATTGTGTCTTAGAAAAAGAAAAAATATTTAATATGATTTGATCAAGTGACATAAATATTGAAAAACTAATATTAAAAATACACATCTTTTTGAGAAAATAATCTCACGCTAATCAAATAATTTTAGTAAATTTTTATGTAAATGAAGAGACAAGTATACATACATACATATATATATATATATATCATTTTAATTCTATAACTATTGATGTATTAGCATAAAAAATTAAATGAAAGACACATACATATTTTAATTAACTAGTTTAGGTGTACGCGTCTTGCGCGTGTACTTCACTTTAATGAGTTCAAACATTACACTAATAGGATATTTATTTAAATAATAAAGATGAATATGATAATTAAATTTAATGTCTTTTGAGTATGTAAAGATTGGAGAATTTATTTATTAAACCTAACCTTTACCAAAAATATTTTTAATCGTCGGACACTCATCTACCACCTGTAAACAATAACAAAATAATATGATAATAGAAATATCAGAATAATACAATTAAACCTAACCTTTACATAAAAAATATTTCTCAAAGCTGACCAACATTTATCTATCACCTGTAAACTACAACAAAATAATACGATAAAAGTGATATCAAAACAATACAATTAAACTTAAAATTTTACACACAAAAATTTCTCAAAGCAGATCGAGATTCATCTACGAACTATAAATTACCACAAAATAACAAACTAATAGAGATAACGTTACACTAAATAGGATATTTGTTTAAATAATAAAGATGAACACAACAATTAAATTCAACATATTTTGAAGAATTTATTTAATTAAACCTAACCTTTACCAAAAAAAATTGTCAAAGCCGATCAACATTCATCTACCACCTGTAAACTGCAACAAAACGATACGATGATAGAGACATCAAAATAATATAATTAAATTTAACCTTTACACAAAAATTTTCTCAAAGTCGTCTGACACTCATCTACCACCTGTAAACTATAACAAAATAATATGATAATAGAGATATCAAAATAATAAAACTAAACTTAACCTTTACACAAAACAAATCTCAAAACAGAGATTTAAGTACAATACAATTAAATCTAACATTTGTCTAAAAATTTTCTCAAAGCCGACCGACATTCATCTACGGCCTGTAAACTACAATCAAATAATACAATAGTGACCACACCTGTAAACTACGATAAAATAATACAATAGTGATCACAAAACTTCAGTTTTGATGAAAATAATTCTTGTCTGAGCAAAATTTTGACCCTAAAGAATGACTTGAATGAAAACAAAGAAGATTTATATGTACAGCACATTGAATTCTATTATGTTGTAAAAAATAGTGAAGAAGTTGAGGGTTAAAAAATTAAGCATCCTCCAATCTAGACATTCAACTGAATCAAATTAGATGAGCATCAATAATATTTTTTCAACAACTAAATCAGTTTCTTCTCTAATTTAACGTGCATTTCAATATTTATAGAAGTATTTCCTTAATAAAGTCTTATTTTAGGAATATTTTTCTATATTATTTTAAAAGTAATTTTTTAATTGACCAGTAAAAAAATATTAAATTTGATAATTTAACAGCAACAAAACAAGATATTTTGGTACCCTTTTTTTCATTAATAAGGTAAGAGAGGAGTTGGTTAGGGGGTTTACATATAATGAAGTGATTATGGTGGTGTAGGTAAAAAGATTTATGGTATTTAAGTGAAAGCAATGAAAAGTTGAAAAAAAAATGAAGAGAAGACAATCTTTTTAAAATTAAAAGTTTTCATATATTTTAGGAATCTCATATATTTTAGGAGTCTTAATATAATAAACATAATTAAATAATAAATTGAAGAAAATATTGAAAAAATAATTTTATCTAAAGGAGGGTATTATAATGAAGGGTAAAAAGTTCAAATCACTTTTTTAAAGGTTTTCATAGTTTTAATGTATTATAGATTAAATTAACTCTTTTTTAATTTATTAAAGTGAAAATTCACGGATTTATGATATTTGGCCAACTTGCTCTCACTTTCATTTATATGATAATTTATATCTCACAGTTACAGAACTAAAAAGAAAGTGACGTTCTTCTTTTGACCCCATTGTGAGTTACATAAGTCCATGATATTTCGTTATACTCCCTATTAACTTTTTAGGAACACAAATTTCTTTCTTCTACTCAAAAAGCAAGAATTATTCAAATTGTTTAACAGAATTTCTCCGAAAATCTATCTATGGGAAGCTATGAAAAAATAATATAGATATTAAAATAATACAATTAAACCTAATTTTTATAAAAGAAATCCCCAAAGCCTACCGTCATTCGTTTACAACCTGCAAACTACCACAAATTAATACGATAATAGGGATATCCAAAAAATACAATTAAACCTAACGTTTACCTTAAAAAATTTCTCAAAGTCGAATGACATTCATCTACCACTTGTAAACTAAGCTTTATACAAAAATTTCTCAAAGTTGACCGACATTCATTGACCACCTTTAAACTACAATAATAAATACGATAATAGAGATCTCAAAATAATACAATTAAACCTAATCTTTACACAAAAATTTTCTCAAAGTCGATCGACATTCATTAACAACTTGTAAACTACCACAAAATAATACGATAAGAAAAATATCAAAATAGCACAATTAAACCTAACCTTTATCTAAATAAATTCTTCAAAATAAATAATACGATAAGAAAAATATCAAAATATCAAAATAGCACAATTAAACCTAACCTTTATCTAAATAAATTCTTCAAAGTCCATTGACATTCATCTACCACCTGTAAACTACAACAAAAAAATATGATAATAGAGATATCAAAATAATACAATTAAACCTAACATTTACATAAAAAATTTCTCAAAATTGACCGACATTCATCGACCACCTATAAATTACAACAAACAATACAATATTGATTTATCAAAACAATACAATCAAAACCTAACTTTTACACACACAAAAATTCTTAAAGTTAATTGACATTCATCAACGATCTTTAAACTACCACAAAATAATACGATAATAGCAAAACTGAGTAACATCGATGAAGAAGAATATGAAATTATAATACTTTTTATAGAAGTAGAGGATTTATAAACCAAAAAGAATACCAATTAGTATTTTAATAGAATTTTTTACATATCCATATTTTTTATACTTGTTTTCCCATAAAACTACAAGAGCAAATTTAGGAGCCGACTCATTTTATTTTTTTTAGAAAATCTATTTTTTCTTCCCTTTTGATTTAGCCAAGAAATAATTATCATTTTTTGTTAAAAAAAAAAAAACCTTATTTTTTGTCCACTTTTAAGCAAAGTTTCCTACTCCTAAAAAACTTTGTATGGTATACAAATATATTAAACACTTTTGCGTAAAGTTTTTCAATTTTTTTATAAAAATATTAAGACATACTCTAATTATGGTATACAATGTAAATAAGGAAAAAATTTACACAAAAATTTAACGAACTATAATAAAAGGAAAAATCCAACTTTAATCAAAGTTAGAACTCTTCCCATATTATTTAGGGTCTATTATTTTTTAAATTGCATTTTTTTCTTTATCATATATTTTAGGAACGCTTACCATATGTTTTAGGATTTCTTAATTTTTAAATTATTTTTTTATTACCATATATTTTAAGACTCAATTATTTAATTCTCTTCATACTTCTTACCATATATTTTTAGGACTCATTAAAGTTTTATTAATATTATTTATCAACATTATAAAGATAATACTATAATAATTAGAGTAAAAAAAGTAAACGACGATTTTGTCTAAAGCGTGGTCTTTTAATGAAGGGTGAAAAGTTCAAATCACTTTTCTAACGGTCTTCATACTTTTAATAGATTATAGATTATAGATACAACAACAATAACAACAAACCCAGTATATTCTCACATCGTGGGGTCTGGGGAGGATAGAATGTACGCAATCCATACCACTACCTCCAAAGAAGTAGAAAGACTGTTTCCGATACAAAAAAAAAAATATCCAAGGCATGGGACATAATAAAATAACATATGCACGACATTCCCAAAAGTATTGAACATTACCAGAACCAAAGCCCTCCTAACTAATGTCTACTCTCCCATACGGCTCCCCCTATCTAAGGTCATGTCCTCAGTCAGCTGTAAAGATAATTTTCCTCCATATTTTTATAGGTAATTGAAAGAAATAAGTGTAAAGATAATTTTATCTATTACAGAAATTTTTAATAAAGGGTAAAAAGTTTAAATTATTTTTTTAAAGATTTTCATACTTTTAATATATTATTGTAGGTTATAGATATATATTATTATAGTCATGTTTCATATGTTCAATTTTAGTCACACTGCATGAGTTGTTAAACCTGCACCAAATGATAAAAGATAACATGAAATTACTATTATGATATCATGAGTTAATTTTTGAAATCATTATCAATATCAAACTTTAACCACTTCACAATTCTTGATTGAGAAGAATAAAAAGAATGTAGAAAAACATGAGTGTGGAGCCAAATTAGTTCAAATATATTTACTTGAGTCCATTTTAAATCTCAACCACAAAATAAGATACTTGTTTCACAAGCCAAAGTTTGTTTGTTTTTTCCTTGTGTTATCACTCGCATCCATGCACGTTTGTGAATTAAAAAGAGAATCAGAATTCAAAGGTAGAGGTGTCAAATCAATTCATGATCACCATAAGATTTAAAAAGAAAAAAAAAAGATTGTCATATGGTGTAGATGGTAGGCGGTGTGGAGTAGGTGGGGTTCCTGTGTTAATGGCTTTAATTCTTGGCCATACAACTCTTCTTTCTTTAATATAATAACATGACTTAGTAACCACTCATCAATAAATATCATGGCCCATGGCATTCTATTCTTGATCAACTCAGAAAGTGACGAAGTAAGAATTTTTATTAAGAAAGTATAGAAATAAATATAAGAATTAATTGAAGGGATTTAAATTTTTACTATATATATATAAAAAATAATTTTAATTATATATAAATAATAAGAAATTTCGTCGAAAGAAGTTCAAATGAATTCCCTCAATCAAGTGTAGCTCCGCCTCTGCCCCCACACCTCCCAACATCCCTTGAGAAGTTCCTTTCCTCAACACGACTGAAGTACCACAATTATTTCAGTGAGTTTTTCACCCGAAAATATTCAGATTCTCATAATTAATAGTTTGATTGAATCAGTTAAAAAAAAGAAGGAGTATATAAAATAATTTATATTAATAAAAATCTACGAAATTAATATTTTATCTTTATATATGTGTGTATATATATATACACAAACACTAGACATCAAAGGTTCATGCTCAGTACGGGCCCAATATATACTATTTTTTGTTTTAATTTATGTGACACAAATATAATTTAGATAATTAATCATTAAAATAATTTAAATTTTTAATTATTGTAATTTATAATACTTTTTCTTCTATTCCAATTTAAGTGACATTGATATAAATTCAAGAGTCAATCGAATATTTTATATCTTTTATATTTTTAAGTGTTAAATATGTGATTTATAATGTTTTTAGCATAATTTTTCAATAAGATATTAATACTCTCTCAGTCCCAGTTTACGTGTTTTCTCATTTTTAAATAATATATGTTACTTTATGTCTTTCTCTGTCCCATCATGATTTTTGTGGCACTAATAAATTTCGATAGTCAAATGAATATTTTATGTTAGACATATCATTTTGTATGTATTTTATATCTTTTATGAAATATTATTAAATTTTTAATGCTTAAATGACCATAAAAATTAATTAGGGTGATATAATAAAATCACAATTGAAACAACGAAGCAGACATATCTTAAATAACTTATAACAACTAATTAGAAGTGATAAAATAAAAGTACAATAAATATTATTAATTTTTTAAATATTTAAATAAATTATATTATTAATTAGAGATAATATAGTAAAATTACGATTGAAGCAGCTGAAGCAGGCAGCACAAATAGGCATGTCGAAGATGTGCCTGCTTATTCCCACTTGTTATATATATATATATATATATAGTATATATATACATACTTCTCTTTAATTTTTATAAACATTCAGTTCAAACTTAAAAATTCTTGTAAATTAAAATATATTATGAATGATTTTAGCAGCAACTAAGATTCAGTTTCTTTTCATTTTAGTTGTTACTATTTATATTTTATTTCTATTTTTTTAATCCGTTAAATCAAAAATTGAACCGTTAAGAATTAAAAATCGATAAAAAATATTTTATTAATTTGGTTATTGGTTCAATATATTTAAAATAAAAAATTAAGAAATCGAATCGATAATACATAGAACTTGTTAAAATTTTCATTTAGTTACTGGAGTAGTTTTTAGTTAATAAGTTATTTAGATTAGGATGAATTTGAATTTTGAATTTTAATTAGGTTGTTTGAATGGTTGAGATTTCTTAGATTTGTTTGAATTTGGAATTATGCGTTATTTTAATCGCTTTTTACAGCCTCAGCTTTCTTTAAAAAAGAAAAGATCAACTGTGGTAGCAAGAGTTTCATTGATCTTATGGAATCTGTGAGTTCTTTCAAAGTGTTATCAAATCATTTTTAACCCCTCACGACTATCATTTTAACCCGTCAGGGCCATCATTTTAACCCGCCAGGACTATTTTTAACTTGTGCTTATTTTCAACGCACAAGTTATTTTCAACCAAAAAGATATCAAGCAACAGTTTTTCTTTGAATGTCGCAAAAATTTTTATCGATAAAACTATCAAATTTGGCCTGTGAAGAAATTAATTTTGATACCTATACTTTATGTGATGTTGTGAAGGAAGAAAAATACTTACAATAACACTTTTCAAATTCTACAATACCTATACTTTATGTGATGTTGTGAAGGAAGAAAAATACTTACAATAACACTTTTCAAATTCTACAATTGTCCAAATAAAAGCACTTTCAAAATAGCATTTATACAAGACATGTCATGAAAGGTATTTTTAAGCACAAAATTTAAAGAAAGAAAAAGAGAAAACTTAATATCCAGAAAATGTGCAAGTTAAAAAATAATCAAGAAAAATTCAGAATTAATCAACTGCCATGACAAAAATTGTTCGAGGAGGAGCAGTTTTTAAATTGTCATAACTAAAGTAAGGAGTATTGAAATTTGTATTTAGTCACTGCAGTAGTTTTTAGTTAATAAGTTGCTTAGATTAGGATGAATTTAAATTTTAAATTTTAATTAGATTATTTGAGTTGTCAAGATTTTTTAGATTTGTTTGAATTTTAAATTCTGCAATTTGTTATTGTAAGATCACTATTTAAAAGTCTCCTGTGATTAAAAAAATTATTGAAAGCTATTAAAGTTTTTTCAATTTTCATTTTAATCTCTATTGACCGTCTCATCTTTTTTTTAAGAAAACTAACAAAATCTAATCAAATCAAGCAATGCACACTCCTATAAAGAAGTAGTGTAGTGTTTTTATAGGAGAAAATTAGAAAGTTTTTCCCCATTTCAGTGAGCATATATTTCTGACAATACAGAGTAAGCTGGTCCAGTGGATTTTGGGTGAGAAATTCTATGTTTTATAACACAAAATTTCTGATTGATTCGCAGGGGAAAAACCCTATATTTCTGGTAGTGTAATCAAGTATTACGGGGTCATTTGTTTTAAATAAAATTATTTATGTAAGATTATAATCATGAAGTTGTAATCATCTTATTAAAAGATTGATAATCTTAAGATTTTAATATAAAATTTATATGAGTATTGGCTAATATTAATAATTAAACGGTGGATAAATACTACTTATTTCAAATTTAATACTGACGTTAATATCCTAATCAAGGTAACCAAACGACCACCAAGTCTAATAATGTAACTTTATTTTTTCATTTTTTTTTTCACAAATTAGCTAGACTCTGTCATTTTTAGCCAGTTTACTAATTAAACCTTGAATATACATAAATTATGTTTATTTTTGCACGTATATAGAGGATTTAATGTCAAAACACGCATAATTAAACGTTTATCCTGTCTAGTATTAAAAGTAACTAATAAGTATCAACAACAGAAGTTGTTTCAATAAATCAGAAAATATCGTCTATAATAATTGGAGTTAGTTATATGTTGTTCTTTAAATGAAAACTCTTGCTATTTAATTTACTTGGTTAAGTCTAGCAAAACAATCCAATAAAGAAAGTGCATGAAAAAATTAGTCTAAAATAGTTCGAACAGTGACCCCCTCTGACCTAGTGACAATGTTGTTTTTCTAACCACATTCCTATTTTTCTCATGAGCATCATGCTTAATTACAAACAAAGATACCCCATAACAGTAGCAGACGAATTACTTAACGCCCCTCCCCCCACCAACACACACACACAGCTCCTAATTAAGAAACTTCAAGCTCTAAAAGTAATTAAAGATCTTTAAATAAGTGTTTTCATAGACAGTCGAAATATGAACATTACTAGTTCTGAATCATAGGATGCGGCCGGCCTCGCATACCATTAGCTAAATTTTAAAATGTAATTTTTATATATTGTTGGTGATGTTTTTAACATAGTGTTATTTTAGCTATCACCATTGAAGAATCAGGTCCTTCAGTAACTAAACAAGAAGTAAATTGTGGAATTTAAGAACATAAACGAATTTTGTCATGAAAAAAGTTTTGCTCAGGTGAATGAAAATTACAACCCAACTTTGTAGCATCCAACTCAAAAACTTAAGTTACATATCAATGATCGGAAGGGCTAAACTTAGTGTTGAGTTCAATGTGTGTGTAAATGGAAAGTGGAGGGAAAGAGAGACACCAATTTAAAAAGTGTACTTTTAAAAATGGAAAGTCTACTAATTCTTCCATATTGGTGGGAGAAAGGAACTTTGGAGTGTTTTTAATGAGAAACACTAACTCCACATGAATAGTGAGGCAAGAACAAGGTAAGAATCAGGTCCTTCAGTATTTAAACAAGAAGTAAATTGTGGAATTTAAGAACATAAATGAATTTTATCATGAAAAAAGAATAAAAATTACAACCCATCTTTGTAGCATGCAGCTCAAAAACTTAAGTTACAAATCAATAATCTGAAGGGCTACGAAGTTGGTGTTGAGTTCAATATGTGTGTGAATAAAAAATTGAGGGGAAAATTGTGGAGGAAAAGAGAGACACCAATTTAGAAAGTGTACTTTAAAAAATGGAAAGATCACTAATTCTCCCACATTGGTGGGAGAAGGGAACTTTGGAGTGTTTTTAATGAGAAACACTAACTCAACATGGATAGTGAGGCAAAAATAAGGTGGTGCCTTGCGACGTCGTTGTTGTCGCTCGCTCGACTTCAGATTTGTCAAATGATCGATCGATGAGATCTAATTTTTTAGACAAATTTTATTTGAAACTTGTTTACAAGTGAAATTTTTTCAACATAGACTGGGCGTAGGGACATGACTTCTACTGAAAAGGTGTCTTTCTGCTGAACCAATTCATCCTTTTTGAAAGGACACATTAAATGCTATAAATACCTGATATATTCCTCAGGTATTGGCATAATTTTTTACAGCAAAAACACTCTTCTTCTATATAAAAACTCTGTGTGATCATTAAGCTGTTAAGTGAGTTCGAAGAATCCAATAATTTGAGATACCACTATTGTTCAGATTGAAGGCCATTTTATCCTGGGAGGAAGATTCCATAACCTCAGGTACAGTGAGGGGAATGATTCCTTAAGTACACTCCGTGAAGTCGGGGGACTTGACCTTGAAAATTCCGGTTCATCTCATTTATGAAAATTATCATACTTCTTGGAAAGATTATTAATAATCTTGTTTTGAAGGTGTTAAGGAACTTCATAAGTGTTCTTGTCTTAGACTTGAACTTATATTGAAGTTATTGTTGCATGTATATGCAGATTCTTGTACCCGAAAACATTATAAATAACAATCTTAAGGAAATAACTTCGGAATTTGTATTGCTTGGTTTCTGGAGATTAAATCTTTTAGCTTTGTACTCCGTTTGAACTTAACTAGTGATTTGAAGAAATAAAATCTTCATTACAAGTTAAAGATCACTCGATTGACAATTTGAAGTTATAAAAATTTCATCATTAAACTAGAAACAATAAGTGTTTAAAGTTGCTGCAACTTTTTAATAAGTGTTTCGATATACTAAAGGTTATCTTGTGGTGACATGAATATGACGACTGATATTTAAATGTATGATGCTGCAACGACTGTGGGGGCAACTAGTATTGCCACATCAAGTCGTACGAATGCTCCGCCAGCAATGACACCAGCGGAGAAACCTAAAAAGTTCATGAGTATTAACTTCAAGAGATGGCAGCAGAAAATGTTCTTATACCTCACAACTCTCTGTCTTCAAAGGTTCATGATTGAGAAAGCTCCGGAGGTACCCGAGGGAACCTCTGAAAAATAATGCTTCGTGATTGTGGAGGCTTAGAAACACTCAGATTTTCTTTGCAGGAATTACATCTTAAGTGGTCTCCAAGATGACCTTTACAATGTATATAGTGGAACAAAGACATTGAAAGAGTTATGGGAAGCGCTAGAATGGAAGTATAAGATGGAGGATGCAGGAACTAAAAAGTTCTTTGTTGCAAGATTCTTGGAGTATAAAATGGTAGACAACAAATCTGTTGTTTCCTAAGTGTAGGAACTGCAAGTGATCATCCATGATCTCTTTGCGGAAGGTATAATTTTGAAAAATATCTTTGTTGAACTATTTAAAAATGGTCTTAATATTCACTTAACCTTTATTGTAGGTCTGATCGTGAATGATGCATTTCAAGAAGCAGCAATAATAGAGAAGCAACCACCTTTGTGGAAAGAGAATTATTTAAAACACAAACGTAAGAGGATGTCAGTCGAACATCTGATTGTATGACTACGCATTGAAGAAGATAATAAGGCTGCGGAAAGAAGTTCAAGAGGCAATTCTGCAATGAATAGAGCAAACATTGTAGAAGATGACCAAAATAACTCCAAAAAGTGAAAGAAAGCTGGAAATGAAAGCAATCAACCCAAGAAAAAATTCAAGGAAAAGTGCTTCAACTGTGGCAAGATTGGCCACAAGTCTATAGATTGCCATTTCCCGAAGAAAGGGAAGAAGAAGGACCAAGCAAATTTGGTCGAGTCTAAGAAAGAAATGGATGATCTGTGTGATATGCTTTTCGAATGCAACTTGGTGGGAAATCCTTGCGAATAGTGAATGAATTCTGGTGCCATGCGTCATGTTTTGCTAACAAGGAGTTGTTTTTGACATTCGCTCCAACTCAAGTAGAAGAAAAGATTTACATGGTAAACTCCGCTACTGCAAAAGTAGAAGGAACAGGAAAAGTGTGCTTGAAGATGACTTCCGGTAAAGTGTTGACACTTAACAATGTCTTGTATATTTCGGAGTTACGGAAGAACTTGATTTCAACTTCACTTCTAGACAAAAATAGATTCAAATGTGTATTTGTTTCTGAAAAAATTATACTTAGTAAAGGAGAAATGTATGTAGGAAAAGGCTACCTCAATGAGGGCCTATTCAAAATGAATGTAATGAATGTTGAAATTAATAAAAGTTCAATTTCTTCTTACTTGCTTGAGTCTTATGATTTGTGGCATGAACGTTTAGGCCACGTTAAATACAAAATATTACGAAAACTGATTAACTTAGAAATTTTGCCAATCTTTGAGTGTAATAAATCAAAGTGTCAAACGTATGTGGAAACAAAGTATTCAAAACATCCTTATAAGTTCGTTGAAAGAAATTCCAATCCCTTAGACTTAATACACACGGATATTTGTGCTATGAAGTCAACAACATCACATGGTGGGAAAAAGTATTTCATAACTTTTATTGACGATTGCACTAGATATTGTTATGTCTATTTGCTAAATAGTAAGGATAAAACAATAGATGCATTTAGGCAATACAAAACTGAAGTTGAAAATCAGTTAGAGAAAAAGATAAAAATGATAAGAAGTGATAGGGGCGGAGAATATGAATCTCCCTTCGTCAAAATATGTACAGAGAATGGAATTTTCCATCAAACTATGGCCCTATATTCACCTCAATCTAATGGAATTATGGAAAGAAAAACAAACTTTGAAGAAAATGATAAATGTCTTACTTATAAGTTCAGGTTTACCGTAAAACTTATGGGGGGAGACTATCCTTACAGCCAACAGAATACTTAATAAAGTTCCCCATAGTAAGACACAATCAATTTCTTATGAAAATGAAAAGGAAGGAAACCCAACTTGAAATATTTCAAAGTATGAGGGTGTCTAGCAAGGGTCCAAGTTCTTATGCCTAAAAGGATTAAGATAGGACCTAAGACGGTGAACTGTGTGTTCATAGAATATTCTAAAAGTAGTAAAGCATGTCGGTTTTTGGTTCATAAATCCAAACATCTGGATATTAATAAAAATATGGTTATTGAATCAAATAATGTTGAATTCTTTGAAAATATTTACCCATATAAAACTAGACATGAACAGTCTAGTGGAGGGTCTAAATGACCTCGAGATGAACCAAGTGAGAATGTACATAATGATGAAAATCTAAGATGCAGTACACGTCAAAGAACGTCAACTTTGTTCGGATCAAATTTTTTAACATTTTTCTTAGAAAATGAGACTCAAACATTTAAGGAAGCAATGACATCTTCAAACTCATCCTTTTGGAAAGAGGCGATCGATAGTCAGATTGATTTAATATTAAGCAACCACACATGGGAGTTGGTTGATCTTCCTCCAGAAAATAAACCTTTAGGTTCTAAATGGATCTTTAAAAGGAAAATGAAAGCTGATGGTACTATTGATAAGTACAAGGCAAGACTTGTTGTAAAAGGCTTCAAGTAAAAGGAAGGTCTTGATTACTTTGATACATACTCGCCAGTAACGAGGATAACATCAATTCGGATGTTAATTACCTTGGCGGCAGTATGTGGTCTTGAAATCCATTAAATAGATGTTAAAACAACATTTCTAAATGGAGAATTGGAGGAAGAAATCTACATGGAACAGCCTGAGGGTTTTGTGGTTCCAGGAAAGGAAAATAAGGTGTGTAAACTTGTTAAGTCACTTTATGGACTAAAACAAGCACCTAAACAATAGCATGCAAAGTGTGACCAAACTATGTTGGTAAACGGATTCAAGATAAATGAATGTGATAAATGTGTCTACATTAAAGACACTCCAAATCATCAAGTCATTGTGTATTTATATGTGGATAATATGTTGATCATTAGTAGAGACATTTCAGACATAAATGCAATGAAACGAATTCTTGTGAGCAAGTTTGATATAAAAGACCTTGGAGTTGCGGATGTGATCTTAGAAATAAGAATCCATAGAATTCCATAAGGGTTGGCATTGTCACAGTCTCATTATATCGAAAAGGTACTTGACAAATTCAAGTATATGGAATTCGGTATAGTCAAGACTCCATTAGACGTGAGCTTTGCACTTTGAAAGGATGAAGGTGAAAGTGACTTACAATTGGAGTACACAAGAGTATTAGGATGTTTAATGTATATAATGAACTGTACACGATCAGACATAGTATGCGCTATAAGTAAGTTGAGTTGGTACACAAGTAATCCTAATAAAACTCATTGGATGGCAATGAAAAGAGTTTTGGGGTATCTTAAATACACTCAAGACTATGCTTTGTATTATAATAAATATCCTATGGTACTTGAAGGGTATAGTGATGCAAATTGGATCACCGGATCGAACGAAGTAAAATCCACGAGTGGATATATATTTACTATCGATGGAGTAGCGGTCTTTTGAAAATCATCCAAACAGACTTGTATTGCTCGCTCTACAATGAAATCTGAATTTATCGCATTGGATAAAGTCGGTAAAGAAGCAGAATGACTCCAGAATTTCTTAAAAGATATTCCTTATTGGCCTAAATCAGTGGCACCAATATGTATATACTGTGATAGCTAAGCGGCAATAGGTAGGGTAGGGAGCATGATGTATAATGGTAAATCTCGTCACATAAAATGAAGACATAATACCGTTAGAGAACTTCTCTCTAGTAGAATTATCACTATTGACTATGTAAAGTCAAAGGATAATGTGTCAGATCCACTTACAAAAGGCCTATCTAGAGAATGAGTTGAGAAGACATCTAAGGGAATAGGTTTAAGGCCTAGGACAAGTCAACATGGCGGTAACTCTACCTAGCAGACTGGAGATCCTAAGAGCTAGGTTCAAAGAGATCAAACAAAGTTGTGTCTGAAAGGTTCAACATTATTAATACCTAATCCATTCTCATGATGCAGACAATGTTTAGTAAATAAGGATAAGACTTAAGGGGAAATGTCTTTTAATGATTATCTAAATTTGGCAGATTTGACCAAATAGTTTAATCTATAGGATTGAACGTTTAGAAATCATCTATATGATAGGGAGAATGTTAGTAAAGGCCTATTCTCTAAGCGCTCATGAAACCGGGATGTGTTTATGGCTGAAAAGAATAAAACCATGAGAACCATAAATAGTAAAAGGCTGGTTGTGTGATATGTGTTGTCTAGGTGTATATTTAATCTCAATGATTCAAAGATATCAAATCTACCGATTGACCAAGTGCATCAGATGCATGTTCACTACGAAAAGTTCAAAGGGAAACCTACTTATCCAGATGCAACCAGTCTTTGCTAAATAATCACATGCTTGTCCATAAATTCTTCAAAAGATAGTCATTCCCCATTTATATGGGGAATTGTTGAGTTTAATGTATGTGTATGAATGAAACATGAAGGGAAAAATGGTGAAGGGAAAGAGAGACACCAATTTAGAAAGTGTACTCTAAAAAATGGAAAGTTCACTAATTCTCTCACATTGGTGAGAGAAGGGAACTTTGAAGTGTTTTTAATGAGAAACACTAACTCCACATGGATAGTGAGGCAAGAACAAGGTGGTGCCTCATGCCGTCGTCGTCGCTCGGCTCGGCTTTGGATTTGGATTTGGCAAATGATCGATCGATGAGATCTAATTTTTTAGATAAATTTTATTTGAAACTTGTTTACAAGTGAAATTTTTTATCCAAAATCTGATATAATTATTTTTCTCCTAGTACGGGCGCAATTTTGACGCCATGCAAATGCATACGCAACGCATCACGAAGGGATGCGACCCTTCGAGGGAAAAGGCACACTATTTCGCTTTGTAGGGTGACCTGCGGGCGTAGACGCAGCGCAGGTACACGACCTATGGGCGCAGAAGCTACTGGAATTTGCCAAATGTCACCTGCGACCGCAGATCAGGCGCAGGTCCTGCACGGACTGGGCGCAGGGATGTGACTGCTATAGAAAAAGTGTATTTCTACTGAACTAATGCATCCTTTCTGAAAGGACACATTAAATGCTATAAATACCTGATATATTCCTCAGGTATTGACATAATTTTTGATAGAAAAAACACTCTTCTTCTAGATAAAAACTCTGTGTAATCATTAAGCTGTTGAGTGAGTTCGAAGAATCCAACAATTTGAGGTACCGCTATTGTTCGAATTGAAGGCCATTTTATCCTGGGAGGAAGATTTCATAACCTCGGGTACAGTGAGGGGAATTATTCCTTAAGAACACTTCGTAAAATCGGGGGACTTGGCCTTAAAAATTCTGATCATCTCATTTCTGAAAATTAACATACTTCTTGGAAAGATTATTAATAATCTTGTGTTGAAGGTATTAAGGAACTTCATAAGTGTTCGTGTCTTAGATTTGAATTTGTGTTGAAGTTATTGTTGCATGTATATACAGATTCTTGTACCCAAAAACGTTATAAATAACAGTTAGTACCTTTCCCCTCTATAATTAATCCAATTATAGCTACTACATTCCTCCCAATCTAGAAAACTTATTTTATAAAAAATTACATATGTAAAAAATTCTAAAAATTCAACTTATTTTATATATATACATAAAAAATTCAATTTAGATATATTATAATTTTTCTGACAAAAGGTATCAATTAACTTCTCGTGAACCAGCATAGCTCCACGACTATCTAAAATAATTGGAGTTAGTGATTTATTGTTGCTGTCTAGAGCAGGGATTTATCGAAAACAACTTCCTATCAATCTCATCATTGAAGTAGTTACATGAACTGCTTACACTAATTACCCTTTTTAAATTTCACTTTGTAAGAATATACTGAATGTGTTGTGTCATTAGATATTTACTGTTGTTGCTGAAATGAAAACTCTTACTAGTTGCTAGTAGTATTTAATTTAATTAAGGCCAACATAATAACCAAAAATGAAAGTGCATGAAAGAATATTAGTCTACATTAGTCTTTCTAACCACATTCCCATTTCCCCCATGAGTATCATGCTTCATCAGAAAAAAATATCCCACCACACATATGAACAAATGAAAACAAATTTCTTTATTTTTAAGATTCAAATTCTATTTTTAACAGGAAGCATTTGTTTTTAATGTATCTTATACAATATAATTTAAAACAATTGGGTGTTGATAGAGATTCTGAATATCATGTTGAAAAAATAAAGAGAATTTTTTCATAAATAATGATATTTTAAGTTCTAATTATTAAACAAAACAAGGGATGATTAAAATAAGGGATTCCCTTTAGATAATTTTCAAAAAAAATACGTAACAATTTCTTAAATTCGCAATGTGTGATATGTTAATTCGCTCTGACACAATTATGCAATCCCTGAAATTCTCTTAGTACCAATATTATATAGTACTTCAATTCACTCTGTATCATTGCTACAAATATCACTTTTTTTGGTTAATTTTTTTGGCCATTTGGCCATTTTGTTTATCTAAAGTCGCGAGAAAATAAAATTATCAATTGTACAAAGCAGAGTTTAAATACTGCAAAATACTTTATTTTAAGAAGAATGACTTAATTCTTTTTTGATAATTTAAAAAATAATTTTTTTAATAATATTTTTATTTTAATTTTAACTTTTCACATAATATATTTAAGATTATAAAATTAAAAGACATTTAAATATATTTGATAGTATAATCTTAATTTATCATGAGATTTTTTATTTTTTATTTTATTTTCATTTCAAGTTAAAACAAAACTTAAAACAAAAAAGGGAGGAAGTAATTTATTTTTAACTCTCACTGTATTTGATAAACATAGTATAACCCCAAACCAAACCAAAAAAAAAAAAAAAGCAGACACCCTCCATTCACAAACTCCTATAAATAACCCTTCTCTTCCATATTATGGTATGTTTATTTCTCTCCAATAAATTCCTATAAACTCCATTTCTCGAAAAGAAAAATGTGCAGAGGAAGTAAAGAAGGCGAAGAAGAAAGTCCACCAATTTCATTTTGCAAAGGGCCTTTGGAAGAAGGACAAGAATCCACAATTGTCTCTACAATTTCATGTGAACTCTGTAAATCAGAGGCCTCTGTTTATTGTCAAGCCGATAATGCATTTCTTTGCTGGAAATGCGATAAATGGGTTCACGCTGCTAATTTCTTGGCTCGGAGACATATAAGGTGTCTTCTTTGCGGTGTTTGTAGAAGATTAATGCGGCGGTTTCTGATCGGAGCTTCATCGGAGGTGGATTTTCTGGCGAGTGTTGGTTTGGTACAGAGAAGGAGTAGGAGAAATGAAGATTGTGAGGTGATTGTAAGGTGCGGATATATGTGGAATACTAACTTATGAAAATAGATTTATTATATGTATAATGAATCTATTTTTCTTTGTGCGTAGATATTTCTTAAATTTTGTTTCAATATCTTTTAATAATTTATTGTTTTCGTAAGATGTATTCATTAATTTGTGTAGTTTATTATTTTATCCTATAGTAGTTGTAGAGTTACAGATTTCTGTATAATAATTTATCCTACTGTAATGTATATCTAATTCTAGATTTTCAATGTTATTTATTATTTTGTGTTGTTCTTCTCGTAGTAAGTTTTTTAAATTATATAAACTATCACATTATTTTTTTCTAAATTTTCTAAGATTTCTTCTATTCATATTAATTTTTCTTTTAGATTCTCTATTATTTTTCTAATTCGGTTTCTATAATTATTTTTTTTTATTTAGATTATCTTGATATTCTCTAATTTTTCTAATATATTCTAACATCTCTTAATCTGAATAATGTCCTTCTGGGTAATTATCAAGGTATAACTGTGCTATCCAATTTATAGTTTCAATTTCATAATTTAGTACTTTTTCTAATATTATTTTCTTAATATCTATAATTTCTATATCTCTAAGTATATATAAGATTAAGACTTTAAGATTATCTATCATTTAAAATTGACTAAATATTTTATTATAATATTTTGTAGTTGTTTGTTTTAGTCTTAGTAGTTCTTGCGTATTTTCATTAAGAAATTCTATATATTTTATATCTTTAGTTTCCATGTATTTGTCTATATTTACTTTCATCTGTTTTTCTATTAACTGTATGTTTCTCATATCTTTTTCCAAAATTTCTAGATATATGTAATTTATCATGATAAGTATTTGTAAGAGTAGTTAGGTAGGTATGGTATTTAATTTATTCTAGTCATATAATATTTATCAAATGCTTTTTCTAATATGATTTTTCTTATATCTACTACTTTTATATCCTTCAGTGCATACAAAATAAGTATTTTAAATTTATCTACCATCACATTAGATAAATAATTATTAATTTTCATAAAATTGCTATTTTCAAAATATTCCCTTCAATCATGTACATAACAAAATATGGTCATCTTAGATTACTATATACTAGATTATTCTTAAATAACACGTTCTTCGGTCACTATTGGCATGATAATTTGGATACTTTTCCCTTAAACAGCGCCTCTACTCTGGTTACTCCCCACCACGACTTCTTGCCTCATTGGTTTCATCTTTAGGATGACATAGTTCTTAGGGATTTTTCTCCGTTTCCACTTTGCTAATAAACTTCTTAACATATTATTCTTCGAATAATTCTACTATAAAGTAACTAATATGAGTTTTGTGTTGTTTTGTAAATTATTTATGCAAGGTTATATTATATGTAATGATTAATGACATTATGTATTATGTTAAGCTTATAATTATTTCATTTCGTTTCATCCATGTTGAGTTATTTATAGTTATTTATATTTGAGAATGAAAAAAATGTTGAAAAAAATAATTTCTCAAAATAAATCCATCAATTTTAAATGCTTAGTTATGAAAAAGAGAGGCTAACTACTTTAATTTTTTAAACCGAAATAAAAATTCAAAATAACCGAACCGAAATTGTAAAAACCGTACCAAGCCGAATTTATTTCGTTTGGTTACGGATGTCATTTTTGTCAATTCGAAAACTGATAAACCAAACCGATATTAAACAATCAGACTGAACCGACCGAACGCCCACCCCTACTCTCCAATGATGTGACAAGCAACAAATAAAATATTACATGTGCTATTATTTTTTTTTTTATAAAAACTATTTTAAAAAACCCCCCCCCCCCCCCCCCTAAAAAAAAAAAAAAAAAGATCTTTGCCAACTCACCTTTTTTTTCTGCAGAAACAATCCACCCACCCCACTTTCTTATTTCTTCTTCTTTTTTCTTTTGAATTTCATGTCTCTGAATTTTAAAGAAAAAAATTCAACTTGGCCAAACTCTAATTTTTTTGCCGCAAAAGATCCCACCCCACACCACCCCACTTTAAATTGCAGTTCAATCTTTGAACTTTCATCTTAATTAGGATGTAATTGAAAAATAAATGTATTGTGTTCTCGTTAATGTTTTTGGAAGCAGAATCATTTCTTGGTCGGTTAAAAATGATCTTCCTTTTCAAATAGTTATTTAGTGAAAAAAATTAGTCTTTCGCCAATTCAATTTTTTTTTGAAGTGGGTGATTATTGTGCTTCAAGTACTATAGACACGTCTAGTAATCACATTGTTAGGGTCAATAATGAAGCATTAAATAGCTTTACACCTTCATTCACCATAAAAGAAGTTTAAGTTTTAGGAAATCAGAAATGATTGCTGAAAATGGGGAAGAAGATGAAGAAAATAAAATAAAAATCATTCAAAAAATCTTTTCACACGCTTTAAGAGAGTGTCATAGACTCACTTTATCATGTTAGCGAAAGGTGATAAAATGAGACAGTCGGATGTTGGTTTGGGTGTTTAAGATGATCGACTTCTACTTTAGGTGTCAAAATAGAAGTTCATGCCAAATTTAGATGTCTGACGATGTATTTGGCCCCTGATTTATGTACAAATATTGCATGGAGAGGAATATTTACTGTGAAGTAAATTGAATATATGGTGTTATACCGTCAATAATGTTTTGAATTTGTGGAGAACATTATAAATCATTTTAGATTAATGTTTTGGCATCAAGTGTAAACTGTAAACTTTAATGTATACTAGGATATCAAACACGATAATCTTATAGAGATACATCATATAAAACATACATGAGGCGAAAGACATTAGTGCACAGTGAAATAGAAGTGTTAATTGAAAAATTGATTTCTACCTTCTTGCCATAACCTTATGTTACCATAACCTTTTGTGATGGAAAATGAGTAGTGAATGTGGTTACCCTAATAGATGGAGGGAGGATTAGTTTATACAGGTTAATATTTAATTCGGTACGTCTATCAAGTAATCGGTGTATGGACGAGATCCATTTTTTAATTGTAGTCATTACTTGGACCACAAGTAAACTTGGGCCACAAGTAAGATTGACCACATTCATCGCAACCGATGGTCCTCCAAAGTGAGATTTAGTAGCGAATTTTAACTCTGAAGGGCAGTTTTGACCTTTCCCCATAATCCCAAATCGTGATAATAGCTGATTAAATCGTAATTAGTAGAATATATGCCCATAATCACTCAATTACTCTCAAGAACTTAACTCTAACTCTCCCCCGAAATTCAAGAATTCAACCTTTAGGTCAAGATTTCAAGAAAAAAAGTCAAGACTAGAGTTTCAAATCTTCAAACTAATAAACATAAGGTATGTAGGACTATCCTTAAACTCCATGGGCATGGACTTTATCATTTTTATCAAATATAATGATTTATAATCATGACGCAAAATTAAGGGTTTGAATATTATTTCGGAAAGCATGTTATTAAATCGTTTTGATAAAAGTATATGTATTGTGTTGAACTCTTTTTGCAAAAATCTACGTGTAGGCCCTTATGTATATACGTTTACAGTTTTGGAAAGTTAAATTGAGAGCATGAACAATGAATTCCCTCTCTTGTTACAAATTATAATGTCTATTGGCATTGTGAGTGATTTTTGAATGCATGAAGTAAGGTTTGAAAGTAAGTTTCTTAACATCATGATGTTTGGCAGAGTTTATGATTTGGTGAGAGGGAATTTTTTTGCCATGACTATACTCATTGTATCTAAAAGAAGAATTGCATGTGATTGAATAATTGGCATGACCACCACATGTTTAAGTATTGTGAAAAGAGAATAATTGCATAAAGATTTCATGAGTCTTCAAAATGATCACTCTCTTGTGTTGTTATAAATCTTTGGTGGTCATTTGCATGTTTTGAATGAGATGGCTATAAAATTGATACGATATGAATATCTTGCAAGTCTTGGTATGAAGACACCCTGTGATGACATGCCCTTAAGATTTTAATCATTGAATGATTTTGTATGAGAAGCATGATGTTTAAAAAACTAAAAATTGGGCCTAAAGAGAGGTAGATGGTAACCCTTAGAAGACATTTAAGTGTAAGGGCTCATCGCTGGAAACTGAGTTTTGTTTATTCGGGTGATATGATTGGCTAATGCCAATGTATACTTGTCATTAAGACACTGGTATACTAGAATAGTGATTAGGACTCCAATCCTTGCAGAAAACTTGGGTTAGAGGCTTGTCCACCTAGTCAAGGGCGGATTTCATATAGTCCATAGGATTGTAGAAATGTAGGGTGTACCATCTATCTTAGGAGTAATATAAAGTGTTGAGTATTGATTTCAATAAAGC
Source organism: Capsicum annuum (assembly GCF_002878395.1). Lineage (NCBI taxonomy): Eukaryota > Viridiplantae > Streptophyta > Magnoliopsida > Solanales > Solanaceae > Capsicum > Capsicum annuum. Next base: position 194,158,826 of record NC_061117.1, on the reverse strand, counting down.
ATTCAAAAAATTCTAAATTTATTCCCATGTGTTTTACTTATCTTACATGTTATCTTTTATGAAGTGCTCTCATCTATGTTGTGTAATAAAATTCTATTTTGGATTATTTCACATACCAATACAATCGTATTGACCCCCTATATTTCAGGATCTGAGGCACAGTCCCGAGGTCTCGCTAAGCAGTAGAATTATTTATTAGAAGTTTGCATTTGGGGAGCCTCCCTTATTTTAAAAGGTCTGGTTTATGGGGTATTGTTGTTTTATTTTAGCTCATGGTCCGACTGGGGGCCTTGTCCCTGTTTTTAGACAGATGTTGGTTTTCATATTGTTAGAGATTTCGCAGACTGGTGTTAGATGTTATTGAATATTTATGGATTTCATAATCATATTGCCAGTTGAAATAAGATGATAACCATGTTTACGTTAGTGTTATTTTTTCGATCTTTCATATAATGTATGAGCTATGTGTATGAATGCCAGTTAGAAGGGGCTCTTGGGCCTTTATGGTTCGGGATGCCCGTTGCGGCCAGGGTCTCAACTCGGGTCGTCACAAACTTGGTATCAGAGCATGATTTATGGTCTCAGGGTGTCTACGAAATCACGTCGGGTAGAGTTCTGTTTATTGGTATGTAGCGCGCCACACTTATAAGTAGGAGGTTACTAGGCATTTAGGAATGTCTCTATTTTTTTCATGATTTAGTTCGTGCTGCAGAGTTTGAATGTCCTCTAATCAATGATTTCCTATATTTTAGAAGTTGATCATGCCTCCCCATAGATCCAACGAACAAAATATCTAAGTTGAGGATGTCCGTCCTGCTCATGGGATGTAAGCCCATAATAGATCTCGTACTCCTGAGTTTGTTTCTACTCCAAGAATTCCTCTGGCCCAGACTAGTCCACCTCAGGCTCCACGAACTGGTGTTAACCATCCCCATCCTTATTAGAGGGAAGTTTCAAATGCTGAGTTTCGACAGTCTATCCATATGATTGCTCAACTAGTGGCTTCTTAGATCCGTCGATCTGAAGATGTGGGTTCTGTGTCTGGTTCATCTAAACTTACTCGGGTTGGTCAATTCATGAGACTGAACCCATCTATGTTTACTAGTACGAAGGTGTAGGAGGACCCCCAAGGGTTCATTGATGGATTAGAGAAAATTTTCAAGGTTATGCATGCGAATGAGGTTGAAGGGGTTGAGTTGGAAGCTTATCAGTTGAAGGATATGGCCAACCAATGGTATAATGAGTGGGAGGATTCAAAGGGTAGAGATGTTGAGCCTTCTGTGTGGGTTGAGTTTGTGGAAACTTTTCTGGATCATATTTTCCCTAGAAATTGAGGGAATCAAAAGATGAAGAATTTATGAACTTAAAAAAAGGAAAAATGAGTGTTAAAGAGTATATATTGAAGTTTACCCAGTTTTTCCGTTATGCTCTAGAATTGGAGGGTAACATGAGAGCTCGCATGAGAAAGTTTTCATTCGGTCTCTCGGATAATCTGGTGTTAGAGTGCAAGGAAGTAATGTTGAATAGAGATATGGATTTCTCCAGGTTATCCTTTTATATGCAGCAGGTTGAGGAGCAGAATAAAAGACTGGCGGAGGTAAGGGAAATGAAAGGCAATCTAAGAGAGCTAGGTCCACAAATTAGAATAACGGTCAGCACCAAGGTAACAATTAGGGTGATAAGTGGTCGAAGAAAATGTTTTGGAGTAATGCTCAAACTTTGACTAGCTCCCAGTGCCCAAACCTCCAGTTGATCGGCGGTTGTAGAATATTCAGCCCAACAGTAGAGTGGAAATGAAGGGTACTCAGTCCTAGGGAAGTGTGGCCTAGTCATTTAGGCCATATCCTCATTGCAGAAATTATGGAAAAAACTATTTGGAAAGGTGTATCTATGGTGAGTGCGTGTGTTATACTTGTGGTCAGTTAGGTCAGTTCAAGAAGGACTGCCCCACTATTAGAAGAAATATTGAGGGCGCTAATTCCTAAGCAAATTACACAGCTCTACCATCCAAGGGTACTACTTTGGCTATCGGAGGTAGTCACAACCGGTTAAATGCTTTATCTAACTGCTAGGATGCAAAGGCTTTGCCAGATGTTGTGACGAGTACGTTACAAATTTTCTCCCATAATGTGTACGTGTTACTTGATCTTGGGTCTACCCTAGCATATGTGACCCCGTATGTGGCAGTTAGTTTTGGTTTTGAGCTTGAAATTATTTTGAAACCTTTCTTTGTTTACACTCCTATTGGTGAATCTATTGTGGCTAGGAAGATGTATAGAATTTGTGTGGTATCTATCTGTTATCGTGATACTATGGAAGATATTTTAGAGCTTGATATGATTGACTTTGATGCTATTTTAGGAATGGATTGGCTCCATTTGTGTTATGCCATATTAGACTATAGAAACCAAAAAGTCACTTTCTTTTTTCCAAATGAGCTAGTGATAGAGTCAGAGGGGTATTCCTTAGCACCCATAGGGAAATTCATATCTTATCTTAGAGTCCATAAGCTTATGTCAAATAGGTTTTTATATCATCTTATTAGGGTCAAAGATTCCGTACTTAAAGTCCTTCCCTCTAGTCTGTCCTGTAGTTAATGAATTCCCAAAAGTCTTTACCGATGATTTCCCAAGGATATCCTTAATAGGGAGATAAATTATGGTATTGACTTGTTGGCGGACACTCATCCTATTTTTTTTCCGCCATACAGAATGACTCCTGTTGAATTAAAAAAGTTAAAAGAATAGTTAGAAGATCTTCTTGACAAGGGCTTTATCCATCCAAGTATTTCTGCCTAGGGTACACCTGTACTCTTTGTGCGTAAGAAAGATGACTTTCTCCGTATGTGTATAGACTACCGTCAGCTAAATAAGGTCACTATTAAAAATAAATACCCTCTTTACAGAATCGATGATTTATCTGATAAACTCCAAGGTGCCAAATATTTCTCTAAGATAGACCTTCACTCAGGTTATCATTAGTTGAAGGTTAGGGAAGTTGATATTCCCAAAATATCTTTCTGACCTAATATGGACACTATGAATTCTTAGTTATGTCCTTTGGACTGAGTAATTCCCCTACAACTTTTATAGACCTAATGAATAGGGTGTTTCGCCAATTTCTAGATCTGTTTGTCATAGTCTTTATAGAAAATATTCTGGTTTACTCTAAGAGTGAGAAGGAGCATGCCAACTATTTCCGAATCATCCTTTAGACCCTTAAAGATCATGAGTTATATGAAAAGTTTTCCAAATGTGAATTCTGGCTTAGTGCTATAGCTTTCCTGGGGCACATTGTTTTTAGTGAAGGGATTAAGGTTGACCCCCAAAAGGTTGAGGTAGTGAGAAAATGGCCCAGACTCATGACTTCAACCCATATTTGGAGCTTCTTGGGTTTGGTAGGGTATTACAAAAGATTCTTAGAGAGTTTTTCCTCCATAGATTCTCCACTTACTAAATTGACTCAGAAAAAGGTAAAATTTTTGTGGTCTGACTCTTGTGAGAATGGTTTTGAGAAACTAAAGGACAAGTTGACTACCACACCAGTTTTGACCCTTCTTGAGGGTACAGAGGGTTTTGTTGTGTACAGTGATGCATCCCAGGTGGGAATTTGGTGTGTACTTATGCAGCATGGTAAGGTGGTGGCTTACGCATCTAAACAGTTAAAGGTGCATGAAAATAATTATCCTACCCATGACTTGGAGCTAGCGGTAGTGGTATTCGCACTTAAAATATGGCTTCATTATCTATATGGGGTGCACGTTGATATTTTCACTGATCATAAAAGCTTGCAGTATATTTTCTCGCAGAAAGAATTGAATCTCACGCAGAGGCAGTGGATGGAGTTGTTGAAGGATTATGACATAAGTCTGCACTATCATCCGAGCAAGGGTAATGTGGTAACCGACGTCCTCAGTAGGTCGTTAATGGGCAGCCTTTGTCATGTTGAGGTAGAAAAGAGGAAAATGGTGAAACATAATCACCGATTTACAAATCTTGGTGTTCGACTCCAGGATTTCGAAGATGGATGAGTAATTATTCATGAAATAGCAAAATCCTCCCTGTGTGTTGAGGTCCGAAGATCCTATTCTTATGCATATTAAAAGGGATGCTGGTCAATAAAAGGTTATAGCATTTGAGATTACAGGTGACGAGATTCTGAGGTATCAAAGTAGGCTATGTGTGTCGAATGTAGATGGGTTGAAAGAAAGAATTCTCGATGAAGCTCACACTTCAAGGTATGTTGTTCACTCTGGCTCTACTAAAATGTACCATAATCTTAAGACGATTTATTGGTGGAACAATATGAAATGTGATGTTGCTAATTTTGTTTCAAAGTGTTTAAATTGTCAACAAGTCAAGGTAGAACATTTGAGATCAGGTGACACTTTCCAAGAGATATCTTTGCCTATATGGAAGTGGGAGATGATTAACATGGACTTCATTACGGGGTTTTCAAAGTCCCGAAATTAATATGGCTCCATTTGGGTGATTGTTAACCGGATGAGTAAGTCCGTCCATTTTCTTCCAGTACGGATGAATTATTCGGGGGATTACTATGCTAAGTTGTACATTCGAGAGATTGTCCGTTTGCATGGTGCTCCTATATCTATTATATCCAACCAAGGTACATAATTCTCTTCTCAGTTTTGGAGATATTTTCAGAGGGATTTGGGCACCCAAGTGAAACTGAGTATTGCCTTCCACCTTTAGACTAATGGACAAGCTGAACGCACTATTCAAACCCTTGAGAATATGTTGAGGGCCTGTGTGATTGACTTCGAAGGTAGTTGGATGGATCACTTACCGTTGATAGAATTTGCCTACAATAATAGCTACCATTCTAGTATACAGATAGTTCCTTTTAAAGAACTTTATGAAAAGAGATGTAGGTATCTAATTGGGTGGTATGAAGTATGTGAAACTTGGTTATTTAGGCCTGACCTAGTTCATCAGGCAATAGAGAAAGTAAAGATTATTAAGGAGCGGCTTAAGACAAATCAAATTCGCCAAAAGTCCTATGCCGACATTTGAAAAAGAGAGTTGGAGTTTGAATTTAATGATTGGGTATTTCTAAAGGTCTCCCCTATGAATGGAGTAATTCAATTCAAAAAGAAAGAAAAGCTTAGTCCTCGTTATATAAGGCCGTATCAGACTGTGAGAAGGATCGGTGAGGTTGCTTATTATAACGCCTCGAGTTTGTACCCCAGATGCTACATGGTGCTTACGACCCCGAATTCGAACCCATGATATGAGACATCCGAACCTATGATATGAGACATCATAGAGGAAATAAAGAGTATGCGCCAGTACATGGAATGTACTGGTATGCTAGATGAGGTAAGGTTGAATGCAAGGGTTCATATGTATGAACAATAACTGACTGAATGATATAGAGTAACTGAATATGAGAGTACAGAAGTAATTGAAACTGCTGTAAGTAATGAGCATGCGATACTGCGCATATACATGTATATATATACTAAAACTGAGTTTTCACTGAAGTTGAGTTCTGAGTTCTGATACTGAGTAATAGATAATCTGAGATTTACTGATAATTGAATTACTGAAACTGATTGACTGTATCTGACAGTCCTGATTCTGTAGAACTGAACTGAGTTCTATACTGAGACTGAAACTATGGTAAGTAACCATCTAACTGACATGCCCCTCTATGAATGGATTAGGGTCCAACCTATAACCCCACCTGGAAGGGTGTCGTACCGTGCCAGGGTAAAGACAAGCTGAAGCGTTACCCTCATCTGGTAGGTACTCTAATAAGAATGGTGGTACCCTCAACTGGCAGGTTAAAACACCTCATCAACCCTCAACTGCTAGGTTGATGTCTCAAACTATGCTGGCTACGTAGTTCTGGAATACAAAGACTACTTCTAAGGATCACACCCTCTACTGACAGGTGAGCCCCTATCCTTGGGTTCACTCGATTCTGAATCCTACTCCCAACTGAATAGACAGTGAACTGATTATACTGAGCTGAACTAGATTGATACCGAGTTTCACTGAGTTCTATAACTAACTAAGTTTACTGATCATGACACTACTGAGACTATTCTGTAACTACTGTAGCTCTAGGTAAACAGTTAGATTTTTGGGTATTAGATACCCCCAGAACTCGATAGCGTGAAAGTAAAGCATAACATGAACTTGAAAAGCATAACAATGTCCACTTGTTCATAATTCATTCATGGAGATATTTTATCAAACACTTGTAGGGCATAAACTTGTACATGATTGGCACCACATAATGACATGTCATGATTCCACTGTTTACTTCACATAGGCATTTTAACAAACACTTGAGGAGTATGACTTATTTGATATGATAATGGACAACACATGAACATCATGAATATAAAACTCAATTGCAAATTCAAGGGTTTAGCATGCAATTCATATAATTCACACATAACTATTTTAATTTCATGAAAACTTATAATTAATCATGAATTAAAGGCCAATAACTATCATGGACATGAACACAATCAAATCCAAGCATGAAGTTCATAATTATAAGATCTTGTAAGTTTAAATAGGGATTCTTGAACTCTATGGTTGAAAGGAACCCATAGATGAACACCTAACATACCTGGATATATTAATTCTTGAAGCTCTTGATGATTTTCTTGAGGATTGATCTTGTTTGCTTGAGGATTAGGGTTTGCTAATTGAGAGAGAGCTTGTTGATTTTGGGGGAAAATTTAATAAAGAATGGGTTTAAAATATTTTTAGAGATTAAATCCCATATATGGGCGTATTAAAATCATGGAAAAGACTAGTTTAACCTTGGACGAAACTTTTAATTTTCGACAAAATTTTCCGACCTGGGCTCTTGATGTGATGCGGTGCTATCGCATCTTGTATCTAAAAATTGACAACTGGGAAATTGGCTAGTGGCGCGACACGGTGGAATAGAGTTGCCACACTGGATACGAATTTAGGACTTATCGCGATGCGATGAAATCGCGTAGCTTCACTAGAAAAAAGACAATTGTGAACTGGGTATATGGAGCGATGCGCCATTATTGTGGAGCAATACTGGAATTTGACAATTTCCATTTGGCTGGCCTCCGCGATGTACAGATATGCTATTTGGCACACTATCTTAGAAAAATGGCTCTAATTTTTTACCCAGGTATCGGATTTGGGAAAATTTTATATCTTTGGAAAGCTGACTGAATATCCTATGGAATGATAACCTCTAAACTTTAAAATACTAAGTATTATAAAATTTATATATATGAATACTCATGTACTGAGAGTTAAAATGAGCTAAGAAAATACGAGGTATTATAATATCTCTTTCTTGGGAACATTCGTCCTCAAATGAGACTGATTAAGCTGAGAAACTACTGATAGACTGAGTTTACACACTGAACATGCATATCTGATGCATGGAATACATGATTAAAAGTACTGATAAGCTTAGTTTTCATTCTAAACATGTATATCTAATGCATGAGTACATGGATGAACTGATTCATAAATACATGACCAAAGCTAATGGATACCAAATTTATAACTATATCTGAACATGGAACTGAGTAAATCTAAGGAAGACTGTTACCTCAAGCTGAGTATACTGGTGAACCTGAGATCGTTTACTGAACATGCATGAACAGAAATATGAGAACATAACTGGGTTTGAAATATGATACATGAACTTAATATCATAAACTGAACTGATTCCTTGAATACATGCCATGACATGGAAATGGTCATACGGCTGAGATTAGAATGAGGGAGTCAACTTATGAGTACTCGTTACCCCAAATTAGATCTTGTTACCTAAAGAGGAACTGGAAGGTTTAGGACATGAAAGCTCAAGGGTTATAGCGCATCTCCCCCTTGGGACATTATGTCCCTAGAAGAATGCTGACTTGGCTGAGATACTGAGAAAAAGCTGAGATGATGCTCGGGGCACCTACGAACTAAATTGTGGCTGAATAGTTGAAATCTGAAATTGTGGCATGATACATGAACTGAGATGAACTTGCAACTTCAAGGATGCTCCATCTTGGAATGGTCATATTCATGAGATTTCAGATAGGACGACTGGGTGGAAAGACAGGAAACCATATGAACTTGTCCTCCTGACTGCTAAACTGAATTACTGGCTTTACCGACTAACTCAAATTATGCTGAAAAGTTATACTCAACTGGAGCATTTCTTGACACTCTTTATATAAAGTTCTACTGACTTTAAGGAGCAAGGAAATCTTGGCATGGTCTGCAAAAGACATCTGAATAAGAAATCACAACATGGCTCCAATTCTGTAATATGGAGAAAGGCCTACAAAATATTATCTAAGATAGGGTTACTAAGCCTTATGCACTGCAACTACTAACTTGCAATATTAGCCACATTTCTCAACTATTTCCTCGTCTGTAATTTCTACTTCAACACCACATTTCACTTGAGGCTATTGAAAATATTCACAAGGACATTGATAACTCTACCTACTGAGGTTTGAGCTGGACTGAATTCTCCCACAATATTCAACCCTACTCAAATCTCCAAAATATATTTAGCCACTTACACATCATCATGAAATTTAAGCCTATCTTCATAACTACCGCCTCATGTAAAAGAAGCATGCAACAATCTTTCTTTATCATGAAACATTTACTCTCTCCCATCTAAGCAAATGCTCATCACTATATCATTTAAACATGAGGACCTAAAACATGAATAGACACTACATAGAACTTGACACTTAACTGAGGCCTGAGGAATAGAATATCAACATCATGGATTTATCAAAAGGTGTTAACTGAGGATATACATGACATAGTCTCAATTTAGCTGATCATTATGAGTATAGCATGAGTCATAGGAACTGAGCATACTGTAAAGCATGACATGAGTACATGAGTTATGGGATGCATTACCTGAGTTTGGAGTTTCTGTATTCATGAAACATGTTTCGTAACACTGAGTGAATTGGAACTCCTTATACTAGGAAATGTAAGTGTACATGATATTTGATAATGCACGAATATGAGCTATGATCATAGTGCTGACATGTAATGCATGAGTAGATATCGTGATAGCTGAAGTACAAAACTTTGCACTGAGGTAAAAATGCATTGGGCCTCATCCTCTCCCATTATTTTTCTGTACATACTGATATTACTACTAAAATATGAAAGCCTAACATGGTTACTTGTTCTATCATCTCCCCCTTAGCTTAAAGCCTTTATTCTAAAGCTATGATTAACTTAATAAACTCTGAATTAAATTGAAACTACTTTACTCTAGAACCTGAGATATAATAATACTCATAAACACTAAATTCAGTCTGAAGGACTACACCTGATAACGTAAGGTCCACTGCTAGTACTTTTTTCTGATACATGATTCGTAACTTTCTATTGCCCCAACAATCATCCTATAGCAATATCAACACTGACTAACTTAGAATTTTCAATTCTTTTTTCTACTAGCTCAATCTTTAAAGATTCAAACTTAAATCAACTGAAGGGATTTTCTGAAATACTGTAACTGAGCAATTTCTGTATACTCGTCTGGGTGGAATAGATTTACCTACTGGGGTAAGCACTAATAAAGGTTCTGTTAAGATTTCTAGTCTAACTTTAAAGTTGACTGCTATGTAAGGAGTTACAAGAGACAAAGAAGCTCCTGGATCTAATAAGGCATAAATATGTAAATGAAAGATATATAACATACTAGTGACCACATCAGGAGAACTTTCCTAATCTTGTCTGGACTGAAGTGTATAGAGTCTATTTAGGAGTTGCCCACTGGTGGCAATGGAAGTGGCACCCTGTTGATTCGGGCGGCCGGACTAAGCTGAAGGATGACTTTATTGACCCTGTGAACCTGACTGAGGACAATCTCTAATTCTATGGCCTAGCTTGCTATACCTGAACCATACATCACTGCCAGCCCTACACACACCCTTATGATTATTACCATATTCTCCACAAAGTGGATGGGTACGACCACTGCTTACACTACCCTGGGTTTGAGAGCCTGGTGCCCTATCTCAACTGTCATTCCTAAACTTTGGTACTGGCGCACTAGATGAAGATGGATCTAGAACTAAATATTTTGGATAAAAATCAGAATAGATACTGCCTTCTGACTTAGGTTGAGTGAAATTGAAGCTACCTGTTCTAGCTCTCTTTTTCTGCCTCTCTCTTTCCTTATTCTTAGCTTCTTCTATCTGCTGAGCATGGACCAGGAGCCTGGATATGTCCACCTCTTTAATTAAAATTGCTATTCTGCACTCTTTAACAACATTATCTAACACCCTAGATACGAACTTGCTCATTCTGGACCTATTATCTGCTACTACATGGGTAGCATACCTGGCTAACTGAGTAAACTTGAGGGAATACTCTTTCACACTTATTCTTTCTTGCCTAAGATTGATTAACTCTAACACCTTAGCTTTTCTTAGCTCTAAGGGAAAGAATCTATCTAGAAAAGCAGTAGCAAACTCTTCCCACTCTATGGGCTCTGCATCTGTGCCCCTGTGTACCTTCTACTGCTTAAACCACATATGCACTATATCTTATAGCTGATAGGAAGCTAACTCAGCACTCTCACTGGAAGTCACTCCCATGATATCTGTGACTTTCTGAAACTGATCGAGGAGCTCATACGGATCGTCTTCTGACTTAGATCATGAGAATAGGGGAGGATTCATTTAGTTGAAGTCCCGAATCCTAGCTACAATAGTATTGGCCACTGGGTTGGCCTAAAAAACAACTGGTCATTCATTTTGAGCTTCTATGGAACTGGCTATAGGGGTGAATGCAGCTCTGAATTTTACATGAGAGACATGCATGTCCAGGGGATCTGCCTGAACGGGCTGAGGTGCTGACTGATTTCCAGTTCTTCTTCCATTAGTCTCTTTGAGAGGCATGTTTTATAACCAAAAAGAACAAAAGGATTATTTTGAGAATTTAGCTTGAGCTCATGCTCGCTCACATGATATGAACACTAAAAGAAGGGAATATTTTCCTAAAACGTCTCATAGCCTCTTGTCCATAAGTGTTGCGCACTACACACACATGCACAAGACTCTACTAGGCGCGAATTTCAGACTCCCTAGGACTCTGTTGAACCATAGGCTCTTATACCAAGTTTTTAACTCCTCGAGTCTGTACCCCAGATGCTACACAGTGCTTACAACCCCAAAGGACCACAAGCTAACCCATGTCTGATATCTGCTGTGAGCACTGAATAGTAATACTGTAAAAATGCAGAAAATAGGCTGAATTCCATAAGGTCTAAAATCTAAAAATATTGATAAAGAATATCAATTGAAATAAAAATATGCAAAACTAAATACTGTTTGAAAGTCTAGTCTGAAAAGCCTCTAACTGAACTATCTGACTGTGGAGTTGATGGGACAAGCCCCCAACTAACTCTGACTATTGAAATACTAAAATAAAACATATCCTCGATAGATAAGGACTCACTACTAAATCTGACACTGCTGGCTGAATCTAAATCTGTCTATGCGCGGTCAGGAACCTGAGTGTTTGAACCTATAATAAGAGACATCATAGCATAAAGAAAGAGTATACGCAGTACGTGGAATTTACTGGTATGCTAGATGAGGTAAGACTGAATACAAGGGTTCATATGCATGAAAAATAACTGACTAAATGATATAGAGTAATTGAATATGAGAGTACATAAGTAACTGAAACTACTGTAAGTACTGAGCCTATGATACTACCATATACATGTATATATATACTATAACTAGGATTTTACTGAAGCTGAGTTCTGATACTGAGTAATAGATAATCTAAAAATTTACTGATAACTAAATTACTGAAACTGATTGATTGTATCCGACTATCTTGATTCGGTAGAACTGAACTGAGTTTTATAATGAGACTGAAACTGAAACTGTGGGAAGTAATAATCTAATCGACATGCCCCTCTCTGAATGGATTGGGGTCCAACTTGTAACCCCAGCTGGAAGAGTGTCAGTACCGTGCCATGGGTAAAGAGAAGCTGAAGAGTTACCCTTAACTGGTAGGTACTCTAATGTTCCTCTAAAGCAAGATTTAGTTGCAAATTTTAACTCTGAAGGGCAGTTTCAACATTTTCCCATAACCCCAAATCATGATAACAATTGATTAAATCATCATTAGGGCAATATATACCTATAATCACTCAATTCCTCTTAAGAACTTAACCCTAACTCTCCCCCAAAACTCAAGAATTCAACCTTTAGGTCAAGATTTTAAGAAAAGAGTCATGACTAGGGTTTCAAATCTTCAAACTAAACAACATAAGGTATGTGGGACTATCCTTAATCTCCATGGCATGGACTTTATCATTTTTATCAAATATAATGATTTATAATCATGATGCAAAATTAAGGGTTTGAATATTGTTCCGAAAAATATGTTATTAAATTGTTTTGATGAAAGTATATATATTATGTTGAACTCTTTTTGTGGTAATCTACATGTAGCCCCGACGTTTACATTTTTTGAAAGTTAAATTAAGAGCATGAATAATGAATTCCCTCTCTTATTACAAGTTATAGTGTCTATTGGCATTGTTAGTAATTTTTGAATGCATGAACTAAGCTTTGAAAGTAAGTTTCTTAACATCATTGTTCCAACTGGGGGCCTTGTCTTAGGTTTTTTACAAATGTTATTTTTCATATTGTTATAGGTTTCGTAGACTGGTGTTAGATGTTGTTGAATGTTTATAGATTTCATAGTCGTATTGTCAGTTGAAATAAGATGATAACCATGTTTCCTTTAGTGTCATTTTTTCGCACTTCCTTATAATGTATGGGCTATTTGTATGAATGCCAGTTAGAAAGGGCTTTCGGGCCTTCATGGTTCGGGATACCCATCGCGGACAGGGCCTTGAATCGGGTCATGACAAATTGATGCCTCATTTTCGAGTATAGTCCTTGGTAATAAGTTTGGCTTAGATCATCCAATATTGCCATTTAAATCGTTGTAATGACCTGCTTTGTGAGTTTTTATTTATTGTTTATGTATTTTGACCATTTTGTCCTACTCGTAGTTACTACATATTAAATTTGGGATTTGGGGATGGTTGACATGGTTTTCAGTGCGATCAAGAACGATTTGTGTGAGTTTGTGGTCTTTTAGAGGATTGATAAGCCATATAGTTGACTTCGATCAATATTTGATAATTTGAGTGCTAGATGAAAATTTAGACCATGCTAGTAGATCCAAAATATCAAATTTGGATTAGTAGTGTGGCTAGTTTAAGTTCGGGACCTTTCTTTTACATTTTGATCCTTCATTTAGAAAATAGTAAAAACGAGTCTCCTAGTTAGATTTGTGAAAACAACTTTTTTTTTAAAATTTGATGTCGCCATCAAGTATGAATGTCTATATTAGCCTGGTAACATATATAGTTTACTTATGTCACTTCTCAAAAGAATTTTGATGGTTTGTTCAGAGATTTCAACAACCATGCAAATCAGTTGGGTTGCTGAATCTAGTGAAGGTGTAAAACCTTCTTCATAAAAGCGGGACCTTGGATGCGAACATGGGGAAGGAAAATCTCCATCATCATATTTATGATGTGGTGGTCATAATTGTGAAGGGTAATTGCGTTGGGGTTAGGTGAGTCCCTTCTTTGCAAATGCGATTAGGCTATCGCGAATGCGAATGTTCGGCTATGAACCTTTGTGAATGCGAAGCACTGACCACAAACGCGAAGACCAAATTAGTTGGATGGTGAGTTTTGACCCTTACGAACTGCAAAACATTAACCACGTTTGCAAGGCATAGTTCATTGAACAATATAAAAACCTATTTTCACTTTTCCTCTATTTTTTGACCTTTGAGCTTCAGGTTTGGACGATTCTTCAGGATTTCCTCACCATTTGAGTTTGAGTAAGTTTCAAAACCTTATTTTCATTATTCTTCATAGATAATATCGCCCAAAACAACTTTAAATCATCATTTTAAAATGAAAATTTGAGGTGTTTATCAATAAAGTTTAAAAAGGATTTTTCTCTTATTTATACTTCATTTTAAACCTATTTTCACAATGATTTCTCCTTTAGACTTCTATAACCTTGGAGAATGTATTTTTTAAAACAAATTTTAAGTTTTTCTCTTTTTATTTTTGAACTCGTTTTGGACCCGACCCAAATATGAGCAAATAGGTAATGTTAGCTTTTTTTAATGCATAGATGCTATTTTTGAATGTTTTAGTTTCTTCTGAGGCCATTCATTAGAGGAAGGCCCCGTGTTATATGATATTAATAATTTCTTTCATGCATATTTATTCTTTTAATGCCTAATTGGAGTTGATGACTAAGAATTGTGGACATAATGAGCTGATTTCTGGATTTACTTATATATATACATATTGGGTGAAGTGGATATCAACATATTGAGTTGATTGTGAGCAACACGTACTCATTCCAAGCATATACATTCATGAGATACTTGTATCATTGAGAAACACTATTTTTTTGAAAGATAGTCATATACTTTTTTGAAAATCCTCTTCGTGAACACAAGTTAGAGAGGTGAATTGAGAGTGAGATATGAGATATAGTATATGGTGTTGACACCCAATTTTTGGTCTTCGTGCTTAAAACTAACATCTTTAGGCTTCCTGATTGTTAAAGGGCACGAAACACAATTTTCACATATTTTTTACAATCTTAAAAAATTATTGATAATCATTCTTACTTTTGAATTTTATCAATTTGTTGTAAAAATTAGGATTTTTGATATAATTGATATAATTCTCCTTATCATTGATATAATTCTCCTTAGATTAGGATTTTTATTGATTCATTATCATTTTAACATTTTTTACAATTATCTGCACACGTGCTCGACATGACATTACATTTCTTTCAAATTAATTACATTTTCAATATTTTCAATATTATTTACATTATTTATATTACAGATCAATACAAACATTTTGTACATTTATTATAGTCCGCAAACACTGAGTCAGATCAATTATTTTTACATAGTATAATAATTTGGTGTCATGTCACATCTGATAAGACTACACTATAATATCTTATCATATCTGACAACGACCACTCAGTGATGTCTTGTCACATTTGACAACGACTACTCAATGATACTATTCTTTGGACAATAACTTTGCACGTTGGTTAAAAGATTGAAAATCCTTTGATCATTAACTTAAGGACCAAAGAGACCCTATAATAAAAAGAGGGAACACCCTTTTATCCTTTGAATAATATAGGGTGTTCAATTTTATTATAACTTGTGAAATAGTTCGCGCTTCGCGCGATTCTAAATATCTCATGCTCTATATAATTTTTTTAAAAATTTAAGTTATTTTTAATACAAAAATTTATCTATATTAAGGTTGGATTTTTAACATATTTTTTTTAATTAACACTTTCTTTTCGTCCAATAGAGAGTGAATGATATCATACTTTTTATAAGAAAAGTTTGATCTCCCTTTCGCCCAAACGGAAAAATACTTTTCGTTTTTCCTGACTTAATTAATTCAAAGATATCTTTTTTTTAATTTATTTTGTCAATTGATGGTGTACAATGAAAAAAGAATTATAGTAAATTTGAAAGATTGAGATGAAATTGAAAAATAAAACGTAAGTGAAAGAATTTAAGAATATTCATTAAGAACCCTCTTAGATTAGGAGCGAATTTTGAGAAAAAATTGAATGTCATTAACTACATTCCCATACCGTTACAACTAAAAAATAAACTAACCAATTAATGTTAAATAAAAAAAATACCCCACTAATAAGCTAGTGTATTTATTTCTAGAGTAATAATTTTCCGTCCGATAACTCATTCAATAATATTACTGGGTTGTCTTCGTTTTTGTGGTACAAAATAGAGGAAAATACTCTGTCCCATATTAATTTATTTTTTTTATACACATTTTAAGAAATTTTAAAAATGAAGGTAATTTTACTAATTCTCCCCTTTAAAAAATATTTTGTAAACTTTACAAACAAGTGTGAACATTTACAAAAAAAATTAATTGTAAGATAATAGAGTATGAAAAAAATTATTAATACTTTCTTGATTTAATAAAGTGACCAACTAATACGAATAACTACTTTTAGTAAAATGACCAACTAATATGGGACGTATGAAATACTCATGATCTCCTTTTGTTTTCTTTCGTTCCATCTTGATATTTTTTTACATGGTTCCTTTGTTATAGTAAAATAATATAAATTTTGATTAACATTTTAAGATGTATTTTTTAATCAAATTAAAAAATGAAAATTGTAATATAGAGTATTTTTCATATAGTGTTTGAATATTCAAATTTTAATTTTAAAAATGTAGATTAATCTAATCAAATTTAACTTTAAAAATTAATTAAATTAACTCAAAAAACATAGCATGTACTTGAAAAAAATGGAGGGAGTATATCAATTTGTAATCCTCATTATAATATTAATAAGAGCAGAATTCTAATTTATTAATCCTTTCACTGTGAATCTTATCATCTCCTTTGATACTAAATATGGCTTTGAGATATGATCATTTATAAACTCTTCCAAATCAAATTTGTATTTTTTTTTTCAATTCTGTCACATAAGTCATAAGTTGCATTTTCATTAATATTATCTGTCATCATGCTAATTTTGGAGTGATTTCTCACAAAATAAAACCTTCTGACAAATGCTAATTAGTTTCACTAAAGAAAAATGAAACTTCAAATTAAAAGATTACGAAAGTATATATCATGCAATTTCATGATCAAGAATGCAAGTAGAAGGAACCCTCAAGATTATTCAAGAGTAATGATCAAAATTTATAGTATGCTCAAAAATATTTTTATATAATCCACACAAAATAACATAAGCTACAAACTTAATATATAAACTTAATTAATAAAAAAGAAATTAATTAGAAAGCTAATAATTTTTTAAAAGATACTATTATATAGTTTTTTAATCCACTTTGCTACTCTAATTTTCAAAATAATCAACATTGATTCCTTCTTATATAACATCATATGGGGAAGAAAAGAAAATTATGAAAAACAATTAGGATAAAATGAAAAATAAAGACAAAAACTAAAAACAATTAGGATAAAATGAAAAATAAAGACAAAAACTACCTGTAGTTCGATTTTATGCATTTTCTTTTTAAATATAAGCACTCAATTTGAGTTCTGCCTCCTTCCCTTCCTCTTCATTTTATAAATCCATAAAATTATCACAACGATGACAAATTTATTTCATAATTAGGAATGCTACGAAAGAATAAAAAATTGATTAAGAAAAATGCTCCAAATCATTAAATTTTCATCAAAATAAAAATAAAAATAATAACAAACAAATATAGAACAACTCTACAACTAAATAAAAAATACAAATTTATTTGATTTTTCATGATAATATTTAAAAAATACAAATTTATTTGATTTTTCATGATAATATTTAAAAAATACAAATTTATTTGATTTTTCATGATAATATTTTATATTCCTGCTTCTTTCTCCTTTTCACTATGCTCATCTTCTTCTTCATTCATCAACCTAACTAAATATAACTTCAAAATCGCTAAAATAATAATTTATTAATATTAATGTATAAATTGAAGCCTGAAGAATATATATCTTAACATTCATGAGAAATAATTAATATTTAGACAGTTTAATTTAAAGGAATGAGGAAGAAAAAAAAAGAGAAAATAAATAAATTGTCATTGAGATATGCCACATCAATTTCTCATTGATTTAAAGAATTATTTGCACAATATGATACTCCGTACAAAAAATACTACTTGGGTATGAATAATTCTACAGTTTCACACTCTTTTTTATGCGGCATCATTTCAGTCTTCTTCTCCTTCTATTCCTGCTTAGAAAATCTACAAATTACAAACTGTAATATAACCAAAAAAAAAAGAAAAGCAAATATGTCATAGAGATAGATTAGTCATTTTTATCTTTTTGTCATTCATATCTATAATTAAAATCAGATATATAAAGAGCATAAGTTTAAGCAAGAATCTGATGATGAAGAAGAGAAAAATAACTATATTGCAATAACACAACATGCTGCCGAAATTAAGAGAAAATTTATGTATATATATACAGTAAAAATAAAAATAGGAACCAATTATGTAGCACAATAACGACAAGAGAAAAAAATTAGAAACACAATAAGAAAAAAAAATTAATAAGTGAAGATGGACAATATGATTTGGTATTCACCCATTAGTATTGATACTTATAGAAGATTTAATGTTGATTAATGAGAATATGAAAAGATGTAGGAGGTGAAAAAGTTGCAACTCACATGAAATCGTAATGTTAATTGAATGTATGAATTAAAGGCATGATTTTGTAAAATAAATTAATTGAAAAAAAATGTCCAAAAAAGGAGAAAAAAGAAAAAAGAAGGCCATAGAGAGTTGTCAGATAGACATATCTCTAATCCTCCTTTATATATATATATATATATATATATATATATATATATATATATATATTGGTAGGTGGAGGTTGAAGACATTATACACACTTTTTTTATTCTTCTTTCTCCCCTCTCAAAAAATAAATTCAATTCTTATTTTCTCTCCCAAAAATACATACATATTTTTTCCTTCTCATAAATAAATACACAAATAAAATTCACATTCACAAATACACACCACAAACATATTTTTTCTTTTCAAATATACAAAAATTTAAAAAAAAACATATCTTTCAGATACACGGATTCACTCATATACACAAATTCACACTTCATAAACTAAATTTCTAATCTTTTTCTTTATCCCTCACTGCCACCGCCAATGCCGGAGATCCGGCGAACGGGCTCCAAACACCCCCACCATCCCTCACTTTCTCTTTCCTCTTTCTTCTCCTCCTCGTTATCAATGTATAACGACTACACCATAAACCTACGCCACCACCAACTGCCCAATGCCGCAGCTCACTCAGCCGACAGAACTAGTCCAGTCACCGTGGCTGGTGAAAATTTTGACCTGCCTCATCTTTTTTTATGCAGTGTTCTCACTGGTCGTCGCTCCTCGTTAAAAGTGATGAATGGTGAGGCACCACTGCTATGCACTGCCCTACCCTTCGTCACTGCCATCGCCTAATTTGACCATCGAACGACCGACAAATACCCCACAGTCACTGCCTATCAAAAATAGGTTAGATCCAGTCGAATTTAATGGCTTCCAGTGTCGCTTCGGCGAAGTCCATGGAAGCAACGTAATTCTCTTCATTCTCTCTGTTCGTCGCTATCACTGACCGTAAAATTCTTCGGTAGTTTGGGTATTGTATTATTTGGTTATTCATCAATATTGTCTAATCAGATTTTGGCTTGAAAGTAACTGAAAAAAAATGTTTGGTTTTACCTGCTTTTTGTTGTTGCTCTAAATGTTTTGTCCAGAGTTGACAAAACTCCATACTTTCTAATAAGCATTTACATGTTTCAAGCATTGCTTTAACTTTCAGGCTGCTCAGGTGTTTTGTTATGTTGCTATTGCTGCTCTATTCATTATTGTATATTGTTATTACTGCTGCTAATTTTTCTATAGGTTTTCTATCTTTGCAACTATGTTATGCTGTTCGGGGGATTGATTTTTCCCTTTATATTTTATTTAATTAGTAACAAATAAGATCGTACACTATATTGGCTAAGGACAATTCTCATTAGAATTTTGAAGCCACCCTATAACAAAAGACGAATTTTATTTTTCAAGGATTCTTATTTTGTATCAAAATAAATACATGGCCAATGAAGAAACTCCTGTCGGTTTTTGAGATCTCCCCAAATAAATGATGAACATTACGTTTACAAATATGTAATAAAAATAAATAAATTCGGGCGATGAATAAATCTTGACAATATCATGACAATTCAAAGGTTTTTATGATTCGTATCTTGGTAAGGCGATTTAGGATGACTGATAAATCGAGCAACCATTTCGTAGACATGGCGCGTCTAAAAATTAATCCATACCCACTTTATATCAAAATCCTATTTTTATATATACATGTATATATACATACATGTGCACATAATTTCACTTACTTTAATAATTATGTGTTCATTTTTATTACTTCTTTCAAGAACTTATACATGTTCTCGGTAATGCATCCAAAAGTACTACTTGAAAGGGAGTCCCAAGCTTTATGTTTGTATTTTATTTCTCATTTGTATAATTGTACATAAAGATAAAAGTACAGTGAAAACTTTACTTTTTGGGGGGTCGGGCGGAGATGTTCTTTACTTACACAATTCACATCTCATATTTAGGCAAAACTTAGGCCGTTAATAGTTACATACAAGAATCAAGTTAATAAATTAATTCACACATGTAAATATTATGTAGTCTTTTCTTTTCAAATGAATCTTTATTTTTCTCTATGATTTTGATCAATTAAAAAGTATTATTTGAAAAATTCTTTTTCTTTTTTAGTACATAAAAGATACTTTTCTTTTCATACGTCACAGAATACTTTTTTCTCACACGAAATCTGTTAATTTTTATACATACTTTTTACATATTTTCATAACAATAAGTTTATTTATATACTTAATACATATACACTTTTACATTATTTTAAATATTTATACCTTCCCCCTCTTTGATGAATTTAATCTAACTGGATACCACATTTGTGGATTCTGAAGGGTGCCTAACCCCTTTCAGAAGAATTTGAACTCTTACGTTGAATCTAAGATTGGTTTTCGTAGACTAAAACATAAGTCATACATGTTAATAAATAAATAGGTTTTCTTATTTTCCTTAAAAATTAGGTGGCGACTCTATACAAATTTTAATTCTTTTAAAGTCCATAAGACGTGTTTTGTTAAACTTTACAAAAATAAGGCATGACAGAATGACGACTTTGCCGGGGATGCACAATAGGTTCTAACCACAATAGATTCAATTTTTCAATTAAGAGAGATATTTTTACATTTTTGCATATGCTAGTTCTTTGATTCTTTATCTGTTTCACATTGCCAATTATTTGTATTTTGTTCATGAATTCTTTTATATTATTTGCACAAATTAGTTTTGTCACCTTATAAATTTTTTTATTCATCACTTGTTTAATACACTATATCTGTACATTGTAAAAACTGCTACACATTAGTTTTTGCTTCATTTAATCATAATCACAATTTCATCAAGTCTTTGGCCGCACACTTCACACACTGTGGTTCACACGGGGGGTGTCTTACACTCCCCCATACCTTTTTTGAATTCCATAGTTTTAGAGGTGGTGCATTTAGGTTAGTGCGCCTTCTCAAAATTATTCGGTCCTACTATCAACCATTTAGGGAAATTTTTATTCTAGAAATAAATCATAGTATATACAAACTCATACAAAGTTTGAACTACATTTTGACCCGATTCTTGTCCTGACAAGATACGCAGGCAACCTTGTATTAGGGTTCGGTCTCCTCACTGTTTCAGAATAATTTCTCTGGTATTCAAGCTAGGTAGATTTTCTGGAATAGTTCAAAGATGCTCTCCAAAGGTCTCCAAAGAGCATAAATAAATAACTCCTCAAAATCCAAATCTTAATAACATTAGTACTTAGCCAGCCTGCCTCCAAATCCTTACACAATTTTGGTTCGAGAATACCTAAATTCTTCTTTTAAACCTCGTAAAGCCATAACTATGTGACCTTCATAATCTTGTTGACATATTAAATTAATAGCAAAACTCTCTATATTCTTGATATCCATTCTCTCGATCGTCCGGTCGAAACAATTTTGATGTTACGAGCAGTTCCTCCCTAATCATATTTCGCATCATTTTCATACATGATATGACCACCACTCTTGTACATTCATACATGCTACATATAAATTTGTAAATTTTTTGAACTACGTAGACCTGATTCTTATTTTCACAAGATACGTAGGCATTCCTCACTTAAGTTTGGTTTCATTTTTTTCTAATAAAAAATAATTAGATTTTTGACTTTGTTGGTACCAACACAGTTAGGAGTGTGCATGAGACAGAAAATATTGGTATGATGGAACGGATCGACTTCACGACAAACCATAGATTATTTTGGTACCTTTTAATCAAACCTGAGAGAGACTTGGAAAATTCTCTTGCATACATCTAACACATGAACAAATCCAACCTCATTGTTTCAAGTGCATTGTGTGGAGAGCTTTTGACTTGTTCATTTCATTACACTGTTGATCTAGAACTTGTCCTGAATGTCAGTTGAGGGTAAATTCTTAATTACACTTAGTTTGGGAAAGGATTGTAGGCCTTCCTTGATCCGATTGTGGCTTCCATAGCCTACCAAATTACATCGATCCCTATCATTCCCCCCTTTGATCCGAAAACCTTTTATTCAGATAACCACGTTTGAGTCTATACCTTTTGAGTGCTTATATGCAGTATCCTTCTCTTGGCCCACCTCCCTGAGTGTACTAAATACGTGCAAATTGCGGACGAAGATTTAAAATCAAAGTTTCCAAAGGTAAAGAATGTAGATTCCCAGAAGAGCAAAAATAAAAAGATGACTTCAAATAAGAAGGGGCAAAAATCCCCATACAAAAAGGAGATAACTCCGACAAAGGCGGAGAATCACCACCAAAAAAAAGAAGGAAAATATATTTATTGAAAAGAAAGGGGGAAAAATTCAACAAAAGATTCAAATGAAGTCAAAGAAGATATAGAACAATGGACAAAGAAGCACAACAAAGAAGATCGAACGTCAAAGCATAACGAATATCAAAAGCATAGATACAATGCAATGCTCATCGGAGAATTAGTAATTTTCATCCAAAATATCATCCTACCAGTTCCCAAGCCTACATTACAAGCCGATTACAAGTGTTACAAGATCTTATTCTAAGTGTTCTCGCATTAGTAGAAACTTACATGAGGGTCAAACCTATGGTATCACAATTGAATTCATTGAAATTCCTTCCGAGTGTAAGTGTATATCTTTGGACGTCCCTAAATTCAAAGAAAAATACTCAAATAGGTATGAGAAAGAGACATTCTTTTCGGAGAGGACACTTGAAACATGAGAGTAGGCATAGTTCAAAACCTTTGTCTGAAGGAAGATGAATAAATCTTATCGATACTTAGGTATGTCTAAGGTACCACTTGAAATTGTACGATTTACCCAAAAGTCGATCTCGATTAGCTGGGAAAGAGATGGAGGAAATTCTTAAACATACTACTAATTGTTGGTACCAACTGCAACCAAGGCATGATCATGTCTTTTCCTTTCAACATTCTTATAAAGAAAATACAAAATAATTTTCTACATTTTCACATTTCAACATTTGTTACAAAGATAATATAAAATAATATTCTACAATTTCACCTGTTCAAGATTTCTCACAAAGAAAATACAAAACAATCTTCTATATTTTCACATTGTCAAAATTTCTTACAAAAAAAATACAAAATAATTTTCTGCATTTTTTCACCTTTCTGAATTCTTTGTAATGGAAATACAAAATAACTTTCTTTATTTCTCATGACATTCACTTTCAAATACATATATTACACTTTCATTCATGGCTCTCACCTTCAAATACATGCAATTAAATTTCCTTTTCAAAGATCTCGCCTTCAAACACAGAGATTTTCTCTAGTTTGGGTACTTACATTTCCATATCCCTGCCAGTCGAGAGGCTATTACCTTTCAAATTGCTCCGCCCATCGAGAGCTCCTTTTTTTCAATAGCCCCACCAGTCAAGAGGTTATTACTTTTCGGTTCATCCGCTAGTTGAGAGCTTTTTTATTTCAATAACTTCGCAAGTCGAGATGCTATTATCTATTAATTGCTTCACCAGTCGAGAGCTTTTTCATTTCAAGTAGCCCCTCCAGTCGAGAGGCTATTACCTTTTAATTTCTCTACCAGTCGAGAACTCATTTATTTCATAGACCCACCAGTCAAGAGGCTATTACCTTCTAATTGCTCTACTAGTCGAGAGCTCCTTTATTTTAATAGCCCCACCAGTCGAGAGGCTATTATCTTTCAATTGCTCCACCAGTTGAGAGATTTTTTATTTCATAGCCCTTTCAGTTAAGAGGCTATTACCTTTTAATTGCTCCGCCAGTCGAGAGCTCTTTCATTTCAATAGCCCCGCCAGTCGAGAGGCTATTAACTTTCAATTGCTCTGCCAGTCAACATCTCCTTTATTTCATAGCCCTTCCAGTCAAGAGGCTATTACCTTTCAATTACTCCTCCAGCCGAGTGCTCCTTTATTTTATAGCCCCGCCAGTCGATAGGCTATTACCTTCCAATTACTTCACCAGTTGAGAGCTTCTTTATAGCTCTACCAGTTGAGAGCTCCTTTATTTTATAGCCCCTCTAGTCGAGAGGCTATTATCTTTTAGCCGCTCTGCCAGTTGAGAGCTCTTTTTCAATAGCCTCTCCAGTTAAGAGGCTTCTACCTTTCAATTGCTCAGTAGTCAGAGCTCCTTTATTTCAATAGCCCTGCCAGTCTAGAGGCAACTACCTTCCAATTGTTCCACCAATCGAGAGGCCATTAGAATGCAATTACCTGACCAGTTTATGACCTTAATATTCATAGACAATTGAGGATGACCATTAACATCAGTCTCCATAGAAAATTGGAGATGACAATCAATATCAATTCTATAAGCAATTAGAGGTGTCATGCTTCAAGTCTTCATAAAAAATCAAAGATATCATCATTCAATGTCAGTCTTCGTAAACAATCGGAGACGATAGTCAACATCAGTCTCCATAGACAATTGGAGATGTCTTACATCAAGTCTTCATAGACAATCGATGACATCATCATTCATCATATCATTTTTCTAAACAATTAAAGGCACCATTCATCCTCAAGTCCCCGTAGATAATCAGAGACATTATGTATCTTTTCAACCAAAATACAATTTTAAACAACAAGACATTTTTTCAAATTTCCTTAAAAAAGCCAAATGATTGTCATATATCATACACTAGGGCAAATTTTGAGAACCGCCTAAATTTTTTTCCTATTTTCTCATTTCAAACTATATGGAACTGATTCTCGTAACACTCGAGATATGTAGGAAGCTCTATGAAGAGTTCAATCGTTACAACCCCATAATCATCCTTTGTTCCGAACAAGCATACATTCTTACATCCTCAGCATCTCACAGCTTAATGCTGGGACAATTTCAAAAGGAGCATTGGGAATATATGAACACTTCCGTTCCCAAATAGTCCTGTTCTCAATAATCAATGATCATTCATCCTTAATAACGGGACAAGAGGCAATTTGCCTATTCTTTTGAACTACACCCGACCCGATCCTCATGCAACTCGAGGTATGTAGGAAACTTTAAATTAGAGTTCCGTCAAATTTTTATCAAAAAATAATTTTTATCGAGCAAAATTAGCTACACGTCAATATTTTTATTTGAAGATTTTTACATTATCTTCAAACAAAAAGGGGCGACTATTGACACCCAATTTTTGCTCTTCGTGCTTAAAACTAACACCTTTAGGCTTTTTGACTGTTAAAGGGAACAAAACATAATTTTCACAAATTTTTTTAATAATTCTTAACAAATTATTGATAATCATCCTTATTTTAGGATTTTATCAATTTGTTATCGTGTTTTTACTTTTCATAATTTATTAATTTTTCTCCTTATATTAGGATTTTTATCGGTTCATTATTATTTTAATTTTTTTTTACAACCATCTGCACACGTGCACGACCTGACATTACATTTCTTTCAAATTAATTATATTTTTAATATTTTCAATATTCTTTACATTTTTTATAATTACATATCAATACCTTCATTCTGTACATTTATTACAGTCTGCAAACGTTGTGTCAGATCAACTATTTTTACATAGTATAATAATTTGGTGTCTTATCACATCCGACAAGACTATACAATAACATCTTATCACATCCGACAACGACTACTCAGTGATGTTTTTTCACATCTAAAACAGACCACTCAATGACACAATTATTTGGACAATAACTTTGCACGTTGATTAAAAGGATAAAAATCTTTTGGTTAATAACTTAAGGACCAAAGGGTGCCCTATAATAAAAAGAGGGGACACCTTTTATACTTTAGATAATAAAGGGTGTCTAATTTTATTATAAATAGGTGGAGGTGGGAGACATTAGACATATATTTTTTATTCTTCTTTCTCTCCTTTCTCAAAAAATAAAATCAATTCTTATTTTCTCTCCAAAAAATACACACATATTTTTCCCTTCTCACATACAAATAGGGGTGTTTAGGGGTGACAAAATCAATAAATTATATGGTTATCCACCCGTTTTATCCATGTTAAATGAGTTGGGTATCCAACCCATTTAATAGTGCGTCAAATATGGATCAATCCGTATTATTCATTCTAAAATATGGATAACCCATTGGTATCCACCAATTACACTATCCTTAAAGTATGACATGTGTGAAGATGTAGCAATATTTAAACTATACTTATTAAGGGTGTGTTTGTTATGAAGAAATTTTTTTTCAAAAATATTTTTTAAAAAAATAATAGAAAATATTTTCCATTTTTTGAATTTTTATTTTCATAACTTTTTAAATTTTTTTTTTGAACTTCATTTTTTTAAAAAATGACTTTTCATTTAAATTATTTGAACCACCCTTTCTCTCTCTCTCTCTCTTTTTTTTTTTTTTTCTATTTTTGTTTTGT